>NC_058133.1:510972454-510975714 GCF_016433145.1 Gracilinanus agilis | reverse complement strand
GAAAGAAAGAAAGAAAGAAAGAAGAAAGAAAGAAAGAAAGAAAGAAGAAAGAAAGAAAGAAAGAAAGAAAGAGAAAAGAAAGAAAAAGAAAGAAAGAAAGGAAGGAAGGAAGGAAGGAAGGAAGGAAGGAAGGAAGGAAGGAAGAAGGAAGGAAAAAAGAAGGAAAGAAAGAAAAGAGAGAGTGATGGAAGAAGGAAGGCAGAAGAGAAAGACAAAGGGAAGAAAGAGGGAGAGAGAAAGGAAGGAAAGTGAAGGAGAAAATGTTCATAATGCAGATTAAATTTAAAAGTTATCTCTTGTGTTCACCTCTCCTCATGCTGCTGCTTTCCAGAAAGGGGAGGTGTTTGTTTCCCTTTTTATTCTCTGGCCGGATCCCATCTGGCTTTGTGTTCGGCTCTGGGTGCCATGCTTAGGAAGGACATGGGAAGCTGGAGAATGTCCACAGGAGGGACCCAGGAATACGAAGCACCCTGAGTTTGTGCCATCTTCAGACTGGTGGAAGGATGGGAGGATGTTTACCCTCAGAGAAGGGATGGTTCAAGGGGGTCATGTGGGCCTTCCTCCATCCTGTGGAAGCCCAGAGGGCAGAGCTAGGAGTAGGGAAGATCACAAAACAGTAAGTCGAGGCTGGACAGAGTGAGCTGATGCCCAGTGGAGCGGCCCAGCTGCCCAGGGGGAGGGGGACCCATGGGGGTCCAAGGGGCTGAGCCATTTGGCCATTTTTCTTGTTGAGCTCCAAACTATTTGCCCGGATAGTTGGCTCTGGGCTGGCTGTGGCCTGTTGTGGTCTCCCAGCTTGTTCGTCTGAGTCATGGCGGGTGGGGGGAGTCTGGGGCCAGTCTCATCCCTCTCCCTAAGAGCCTGCCATGAATACATGAAGGCATTTAAGAGACTGGAAGGCCGAGAGGGGCCTGCTGGGAAACCGAGCTGTGCCCCAGACTTTTGGTGCCACCTGGGAGGCACCTGGGAAGGTAAATAGAACTGCAGGTTTTGTGGGAGTTTGAGGGCGTCCAGCCTAGGGCCAAGTGTTGGCAGAAACAGCCCAAAGGCAGGGAGATCAGCGCAGGGGAGGGGAGGGAAGCCCAAAGATTCTGATGAAATGGGGGACCCCCTCCCCACAAGAGAGCCCGCTTTCATGGCAGCCGCAGCCCCCTCCTCTCTGTGGTCCCCCTGGGTTTCCTGGCCTTTCTCTGTCCCTTTAAAGCTCCCCAGCCAGCCCTCCCGCCTCCCCTCCCCAGCCTGCTCCCTGATTTATTGCTGATGCTGGGATGTTTGACTGGAGGGTGCTGAGAAGAACCAGGCCTCCAGGGAGCTGTAGGGCAGAGGGTGGGGGAGGGAGGAGGGAAAGGCTTCGTTTGGGACAGAGGCCTGGGCTGCACGCTCCTCTCTGGGAGGAAGGCAGCCGGTGCAGCTGGAGTCCAAGGCCTGGAGTTCAGATCTCACCCTAACACTTGCTACCTCTGTGCTCTTGGGCCAGTCTCCCCCCCCCCCAAAATGAGGGGCCAGAGTCCATGACTCTCTTTTTAAGCCCTTCCCTTCCATCTTAGAATCAGTAGCATATGTTGGTTCCAAGGCAGCGGAGCAGTGAGGGCCAGGCAGTATCTGAGGTCAGCTGCCCCTTCCTCAGTGACTCTTAGGGTCTCTCAGCCCTAGGATCCTGGGAGGACCTCTAGCCTCTGAGATCAGGGAAGGTAGTACATGGGATAGAGCACTAGGCCTGGAGTGAGGAAGACCTGAGCTGTGTGACTCTGGGCAAGTCACTTCTCCCTGTTTGCCTCAGTTTCCTCATTTGTAAAATGAGCCAGAGAAGGCAATGGCTGACCCCTCCAGGATCTCTGCCAAGAAAACCCCAAATGGGGTTATGAAGAGTCAGACTGAAAGAACTGAACGACAATGGAGTGGGGAAGAGGGGAGGGCCCGAAGGGTGACTGGATTCGGGAGGGGGGGAGGGAGCTGCCTTATCCTGGCCCCCCCTCCCTGAAGGAGTCATTCTCTTCCCAGCAGGAGCTTCTGCGGCCTAGATGAGCTGCCCGGAATACTCCCTCCTGTCCTTCCCAGAGTTCTTGGGAGAACGTTCAGGAAAGCCCTCCGAAGACGGCTCGAGCGGGATGTGGAGTCGCGGGCGGTGAGCACGGGCGCTCCTGCTCCTCACCCCTACAGGGCACGGAGGGGAGCTGCCAGCTCTTCCTGGCAGGAGGGGGTTGGCATCAGAGCCTTCCCGGGACCCCCACGGACAACGGCCATCTACAAGCACAGGCCGTGGGGCCTCGCACACCGAGAAACTCGAGAAAGCTCGCAGACTTGTACACGTGGACAGCAAGCACGGGGGACACACGCTCACCCCGAGGTGCGGCTGACCTTGGGAAAAGCCTCTTTTTCTAGGGAGGGGCACCCCGGAGGGACAGAAGGGGCACGTGGGCGACTCAAAACAAAAAGTGCCAATGAAAGGTATTTTAGAAAGGGGCCGACCCCCACCCCCATCCCCATCTCCATCCCACGCAAACACGCAAATACGCAGCCACAGGATCGAGACACCCGTAAGCCTCTCCTCGCCACCACCCCCAATCAGGCAGGCGTCAATTACTGCGCAGAGGCGGGGTCTGGGGGCTGGGCGGGGCCTTGTTAATCGCCGTCCTATCAGGGCATCAGGGCGGGGCAGCCCCGCTCCTCTCTCTCCTCCCTCTCGCTCCCGCCCCTCGCTGGAGGCTCCGCCTTTCCACGTGACTCCGCTGCCGCTCGGAATTGGCTGCAGCTACAGTTGCCCGGGTGACGGCAGAGCGGCCTGGCCGGGGCTTGGAGCGCCCCGTGATCCGTCCGGTGTCCTGACGTCTCTAGCGCGGATCCTACCACTGCAGGCCAGGTAAGCGGCCTCCCCTCAGTCCCCCGGGACCTTGCGGCGCCGCCTGGGCCATACTCCGGCCACAGCCTCGGGGGTCCCCCGCGTGGCCTCGTGGGTTCCAAGACGCCCAGCGGGGGTGCGGGCACGGAAGCCACGCCCCCGACCCTGCCTCCTTAGCCACGCCCCCAAGGGACCTCCCCACCCCGCGGACCCCGCTCAAGGCCCCCTCCCTCTTCCTATGCCTCATCTTCTCAGCCCCTTCTCTCCTGTAGGGCCCCTCTCCCTTCCAGCTGGCCCTGCCTCTCTTCCCTCATACCACATCTTCTCCCAAACCCTCTCCCTTCCCCCACTCCTAGGACTCCCCTCCCTCACCTCTGCTCCTCCCCCACTCTGGCCTGCTAGGGAGCTGCCCCCTCCCCCC
>NC_058133.1:510966009-510969960 GCF_016433145.1 Gracilinanus agilis | reverse complement strand
GGGGTGCGGGCACGGAAGCCACGCCCCCGACCCTGCCTCCTTAGCCACGCCCCCAAGGGACCTCCCCACCCCGCGGACCCCGCTCAAGGCCCCCTCCCTCTTCCTATGCCTCATCTTCTCAGCCCCTTCTCTCCTGTAGGGCCCCTCTCCCTTCCAGCTGGCCCTGCCTCTCTTCCCTCATACCACATCTTCTCCCAAACCCTCTCCCTTCCCCCACTCCTAGGACTCCCCTCCCTCACCTCTGCTCCTCCCCCACTCTGGCCTGCTAGGGAGCTGCCCCCTCCCCCCTCAGAGGAGGGGACGTCCTGAGGCTTCTTAAAATGGGGGCCCAGATCTTGGAAGGGATGGGGTCGCCTCGTCATTTTCACCACTAACTGAAATTGACCTTCCTGATCTTGAGAAGAGGGTCCGAGGCTTCCTGTGGCAGTGCCCAAGGAGTCCAAGTCTGCCCCATTTGAGCCCTTTGTCTCTATCCATTGAGGGGGATTTCTGGGAGGGCAGGGGCTGCTTTGTGGCCTCTCAGACCTGGCAGGTTCTTCTTTTATGGCTGACTGGTGGCCCAGAGAGGATGGGGCAGAATTCGTCCTTCTGCCTCCATCCTTTCATTCATTCCTTCAGCCTGCATCCATTCCCTTCACTCCATCCTTCAGCAGATGGAAGATGCACTGGGAAGATGCAGGGCCATGTAGCTCTAGCCTGGCTCCCATTCTCAGGGGCAGCATGTGAACCAGTAACCCTGTTGCCCACCCAGTGTGCCTAGGATGGGGAGCCTACTGCCATTTGGAGAGTGGGAAGACTGAATCAGAGAACAGGGGCCTTGAAGGGCATATTTGCCGGGTTTCTTTACCCAGGGCTTATGGTTATTGTGACAGCCCAAGGGAAAGGGCCTGAACCACCCTCAGGACAGTGGAGTAGGAAGGTGGGCACACATTAGATGATCACCTTCTGTAGCTTGTATAGACCCAGTTGTTAGCATGGTGTCTCTCCTATGAGAGGTATGGGGCAGTTTTTTGGCATTGTAGGTGCTTAATAAATGCTAGTTGGCTGACAAACATTAAACACCTACAGGGTACAGAACCTCTAGTTTGATGGCTCTGGGCAAGTGACTTAACTCCTTTGGACCTGAAGCCTCTCTTTGTCTCTTTCCTAATATATAATAAGCTCTTATATAGATTGGTAGGGAAATTCACATTCCCAGGAAATCCTGGATCTTTGAAGGTTGGAGTCACAAGGTACAAGACCAGGTACTGGGGGAAGGAAAGGGCCCTATATAGTGTGGGGGGGGGGGGGGGGGGATGTCTGGGGAGGCTCCGTGGAGGAAGGGCCATTTCAGGTGGGTAGAGGGAAGGACATTCCAAGCCAGAGAGCACCCATTTAGCTGGAATGGACAGGATGTGGAATGGGTTAATGTTGACTGGTTGTGGAATGGCACTTCAGATTGTGGGGCAAAGGAGAAAGGAGGATGTAGAGTGGAGGGAGAGACGGAGAGAAGACTGACACATGGAGTGAGGAGGGGATGGAGAGACAGGAGAGAGCCAGGTGGCAGGTTCACATGCAGTTGTCCTCAATAGCCGTAGGAATCCCCTAAAGCTGGGTGGCAGCCATAGAGTTAATTCTCCATCTGGGGCCAACGGGGTGACCACAGGGCTGGGCACTAGGGGCCTCTTCCAGCCTTTCCTACATCTCTATGTGCTGAGGCCACTGAGGTAGAGAGCACATGTGATTCCTCGGGGAGGCCACTGACTGAAACAGCCAAGTCAGAAAAAGGACATGGGGAGGGGAGGATGAGATCATCTGGGTTTGGGAGATACTGTGAGGACACAGAGTGAGTTTAGAGCTCAGAAGAGACCACAAGATGGGGGGAGACAGCTGGGGAGAGAGAGGAAAGGGGGGGAAGGAAAGAGGGAGACAGAGGGAAAGGGGGAGAGAGAGAGATCAAGGGAGGGAAGGAAGGAGAGATTTGGGAGGAGGTACAGTGATCCCTCACCTATATTGGGAGTTACTTTCCAGAGACCCTCGACATAGGTGAAAACCTGCAAAGTAGCAGCATTATATTTTATTTATATATTTTATATACATATATGTATATATATATATGTATACACACGCACACACACATATATATATATATAAACCCTTCCTACTCTCCTATAAACCTTTTCCACACTCTTATTAGCCAATCTGTGATATAGCGAAAACTCCACGATACAGAATTTATATATATATTTCCCCCCCTAAAACTAAACTCTTACCTTCTGTTTTAGAATCAATACTGTGTATTGGTTCTAAGGCAGAAGAGCAGGAAGTGATAAGCACTGGGGGATAAGTGACTTGCCCAGGGTTACACAGCCAGGAAGTGTCTGAGGTCACATTTGAACCCAGGACCTCCTGTGTCTAGGCATGGCTCTCCCTCCACTGAGCCACTCAGCTGCCCCCTAGATACCTTTTTTACAAAAACTTGTGCTACAGTGAAGCTGCAATAAGTGAACCTGGCTAAAGGGAGGGCTCGCTGTAGCTGCATAGTGAACATGTTGATTTTGACTCTCCATATGCTACTCCCGAAAGCTGGCACAGAGTTAGCTCGTGGCCTGGAGTCAGGATTCAGCTCCTTTTCTCACCCCTCATCTTCTTTACTGTTTTGGCTGCACCTGTATTAGTTACTGCTCTCTTTTCCCTTGATTTCTGCTCTCAGATTGCCTCTTACCGGTCTCACCATTCCCTCCTTTTCCTCAGTCTCCCTCACTGGTTCACTGACCTCTGAGGCTCTGTCCCAAACGCCATCCATTTTCTTTTTGTCCACCCTCCCTTTGGCGAGCTTAATGCTTTCCAGCTGACTTCCCGAGCCTCAGTCCCCCATCTCCAGTGGCTCTCTGGCCAATTCTACTCCCAATTGAACTTGTTAAAATTAGTTTAAAATAATGAGGTCGTGGATAAGACCTTGGACCTATAGTTAGGAGGATGTAGGTTCAAATCCCGGTTGAGATGGGTGGGAAGGTGGGTGAGGGTTGGATTTGGTGGCCTCTGAGGTCCCTTCTAGCTCGAAGTCTGGGGTCCCATAAGCACTCTAAAGTAGTAGACATTGACCAACAAAAAAGAAAGTGAATGGCTTGAACCATCTTTCTCTAGCACTGATCAGAAGGGAAAAAAAATCACAAACAAAACATGGCTTTAAAATCTATGCTTTGGAAAAAATAAGCCACGCTCTGCAGACCTAAACAGACGCAGCCCGTCTCTCTCAAGTGGTGTTTGTCGTTTCTGTAGGGGAGAAATGGATCAAAATGAATGTTTCTACGGAGCGATTTAAACCGAGTTCATCCCAATGAGGCTCTTAAAAATCGTAGAGTTAGAAAAGACCCTGGAGGCTGTGCAGTTCAATCTCATTTTACCAGCAGGGAAACTGAGGCCTGCAGAGAGAAATGCTTTTCTTAAAAGTCACAAAGAACTAGGGCTAGAACCCAAGACTTCTGACCCTCCACAGGTTTTGCTTAATAGCATTGGGGGGGGGGGGGATTTGGAGTCTTCCCTGGGAAGGTGGCCTTGGGGTAGTTGGACACTAAGTAACCTCCTGGGAGGGAGAGGAGACCGGATTCATTTTAGTTGCAAGCAGCCTTTACAGTTTCACCCACCGCCACAATGTAATGAACTGCAATGTGTCTTTTGCCTCCTAGACATTTTGTTATAAGAACGTCTGTGAGCCTTCAGAATGGGAGATATTCTGGCTTCTGAGGCAGAATTGCTTGGGCTGGTGAAAGAGGTATTCATTTATTCTTCCCTCCCTCCCTCCCTACTTCCCTCCCTCCATACCTTCTTCCCTCCTTCCCTCCCTTCTTTCCTCTCTCCCTTCCTTCCTTGTTCCCTCTTTCCCTCCCTCCCTCCCTACTTCTATGCTTTCCTTCTTTCCTCCCTGCCTCCGTTCTTCCCTCCTTCCCTCCCTTTCTTCCTTCCTTTCTC
>NC_058133.1:510914093-510963041 GCF_016433145.1 Gracilinanus agilis | reverse complement strand
TCCTTTCTTCTCTCTCCCTCCCTTCCTCCCTTCCTCCCTCCCTCTCCCTTCACTCCCTTCTTCCCTCGTTCCCTCTCTTCCTCCCTTCCTCCTACCTTCCTTCTGGCCCTTCCTCCCTTCCTTTTCTCTCCCACCCTTCCTCCCTTCCTCCCTCCCCCTCCTTTCTTCACTCCCTTCCTCCCTCTCTTTCTTCCTCCCTTCCTCCCACCCTCCCTCCGGCCCTTCCTCCCTTCCTTTTTTCTCCCTCCCACCTTCCTTCTGTCCCTCTCTCCCTCCCTCTGTCCCTCTCTCCCTTTACTTTTCTCTCCCTCCCTCCTCCTGGTAAAGGGACATAAAAAGTCAGTTTTCAGATGAAAAAATCAAAACTATCAATTATCACATGAAAAAGTGTTCTAAATCCCTCCTGATTAGAGAAATGTGAACTAAAACAATTCTGAGTTATCACCTCACACCCAGCAGACTGGCCAATATGGCTGCAAAGGAATGTGATATATGTTGCAGGGGATGTGGCAAAATTGGGACACTAATACACTGCTGGTGGAGTTGTGAATTGGTCCAATCATTCTGGAAGGCAATTTGGAACTATGCTCAAAGGGCTTTAAAAGATTGCCAGCCCTTTGATCCAGTAATACCACTGCTGGGTTTGTACCCCAAATAGATAAAAAATTGTTTGGACAAATATTTTCATAGCTGTGTTCTTTGTGAAAAATTGGAAAATGAGGAGGTGTCCTTCAATTGGGGAATGGCTGAACAAATTGTGGGACCTGATGGGGATGGAATCCTATTGTGCTCAAAGGAATAATGAACTGGAGGAATTCCATGTGAACTGGAATGACCTCCATGAACTGATATGGAATGAAAACCAGAAGAACATTGTACACAGAAATGGATACATTGTAGTATGATCGAATGTAACATATTTTCTACTAGCAGCAATGCAATGACCCAGGTCAATCCAGAGAAACTTAGGAGAAAGAACACTATCCACATCTAGAGAAAGAACTGTGGGAGCAGCAGGGAGTTGTTTTAATTTGCATTTCTCTGATTAAAAGTTAGAGGGGGCAGCTGGGTAGCTCAGTGGATGGAGAGTCAGGCCTAGAGATGGGAGGTCCCGGGTTCAAAACTGGCCTCAGACACTTCCCAGCTGTGTGACCCTGGGCAAGTCACTTGACCCCCATTGCCTAGCCCTGACCAGTCTTCTGCCTTGGAGCCAGTAAAGACTCCAAGACGGAATGTGAGGGTTTTTAAAAAAAAAAATGACACATTTTTCATGTGATTATAGAGAGGTTTGAAAAGTTTGTGTGAAAACTGCCTGTTCATATCCTTTGACTATCAAGTGGGAATTGTCTTGTGTTTTTATGCATTTCACTCCACTCTATTCTTTTTAAAAGTGAGGCCTTTGTCAGAGAAATTTGCTCCACAGTTTTTTTTAACATTTATAGTTGTTGGTTTTCCTCTGTCCTATTCCCCCCCCCCCATTTGTCCTACTGTCTTGACTACTTGTTTCTGACCACCACATTCCCCAATCTGCCTTCCCTTCTTTCAGCCCCCCCCCTTCTCTTTTCTCCTTCCTCTCCTACTTTTCTGGAGAAGATAGCTTTCTATACCAAATGTTGTCCCCTTTTTGAGCCAGTTGTAATGAGAGTAAGGTTCAAGTCCTCTCCCCCACCTCCTTCTCCACTGTAAAAGCTCTTTTGTGTCATTTTTATATGAGATAATTTATTCCATTTTGTTTTTCTCCCCTCCTCCTTCTTCCAGTGCCTTCTTCCTTCTCAGGACTTAATTTTACATTTTAAAATATTATTCACTCATATTTAACTCACCCCTGTGGCCTCAGTATATGTGTTCTTCTAACTGCCCTAATGATGGTTAAAATTCTTAGTGTAATTGGATCCCTTTTGATTTCTCTTTCCTGTTTATCTTTTTGTGCTTCTCTGAGTTTTGTATTTGGAAGTAACATTTTCTATTCAACTCTGGTCTTTTCAATAAGAATGTTTGAAAATACTCTATTTCATTAAATATCCATTTTCCCCCTTGAATGATTTGGGTAGTTGATTCTTGGTTGAAATCCTACCTCATTGTTCTACAGAATGTCATATTTCGAACCCTCTGATCCTTTATTGTAGAACCTGCTAAACCTTGTATTATCCTGGCTGAGGGTCCTTGATAATGGAATTGTTTATTTTTAGCTAATTGCAATATTTTCTCCTTGACCTGGTTGATCTGGAATTTGTTTATAATATTTCTGGAAGTTTTCATTTTGAGATGTCTGAGATCTTTCATTTTTCCATTCTTTTTTCCATTCTTTTTATTTTGTTTATTTCTTAATGTCTCAGGGAGTCATTTACTTCCATTTGCCCAATTCTGATTTTTAAGAAATTTTTTCTTCTGTGAGCTTTTTTACATTCTTTCATATGCATTTTTATATCCTTTTGATTGATTCTTCTTTTTTAAAAGTTTTTCTCATCAGTGATTTGTGTGTATCTTTTTCCATGTGGTCGATTCTGTTTTAGTAGTTCTCTTTAGTGCTTCTTTTTGTATCTCTTCTACCATTGGCCTATTGTTTTTTTAAGGTGTTATTTTTTTCAGTATTTTTTGTGCCTCCTTTATCAATCTATTGACTCTTTTTTCATGATTTTTCTTTCATTAGTCATTTCTTTCTCCAATTTTTACTTTACTTCTCTTAACTTGATTTTTAAAATCCTTTTGGAGCTCCTTCAGGAATTCTTTTTTGGCCCTGAGACTAATTCACATTTTTCTTTGAGGCTTTAGATATAGCAATATTAACTTTATTGTCTTCTGATTTTGTGTTTGATCTTCTCTATCACCATAATAGCTTTCTTTGGTCAGTTTCTTTTGTTGTTGTTTGTGCATTTCCCAGCCTCTTTCTTAACTTTTAACTTAAGAAACTGTTAAAGTTGGCTTCTGCTTGTGGTGTGGGGTTTGGGGTGCTGTCCCAAGCTTCAGGGTCTTTGTGCAGCTGCCTTCAGAGCTATTTGGGGGGGCCTGTAGTTTTTAGTTCTTCCAGGGGGCATGACCTGCGTTTGATCCTCTTCTGGCCTGCACTCTGGTCCGGGAGTGACCATAAGCCGCCATTTCTATCCCGGCACGATGGGGCAGAGGATTAAAGGCCGGAAGCTTGGAGACGCGGCCATGTAGCCCCGATTCCTGCGCTGTTCGTTTCAGGGGCACTCTGGGTGCCCACGGTGGGAGCTTCCTCACAAGACTGATCTCCCAGCTGGGGGCCGGGGCCAGTGGCCCCTGGGCGAGCCCCAGAACCCTCCTCTTTATTCTTGGCAGTACTTGGACTTTGCCGAGTTTGAGGACACCGTGAAGGCCTTTTTAAAGGAGTGCCGCAGTAAGGGGAAGCCGCTGTCCAAGACTCCCAGCGGCTCCCTGAGAGACTCCAAAACGCTGCTCATCCAGGTAAGGCCTCCCTTCCTCGGCCGGGGGGCAATTGAACGCCCCAACGCCCAGAAGATGGCCGGCTCTCGGGGGGGGCTCTGGCGTCATCTCCTCCCCTTTATGGCCAGAGAGGGGGCCGGCAGAGCGTCCCAGGTCTGGCCTCCCTCCGCTGGCTCTTCTCGGACGGCCTCCGTGAGGGGAGCCTCACGTCGCGGATGAGGGAAGCTCGTTTGGGCCCCCCTCGGTGCAAATGCTTCTGGGCCAGCAAGCCTGGCGCGCTCTGAAGAGCTCCCCAGCGGGCGACCGGAGCCGGCCAGGCTCACCCGCTTTTCTGTCCCCTCCAGAAGGATCTGCTGACGGCCTTCGAGAGCGGCGCCCAGAAGGCCTTCTTCGAGCTGTGGGAGGAGCAAGTGCCGGCCGACACGCGCGCGGCAGACACGCTGGCGCAGAAGCTGGAGTTCTACCTCCACATCCACTTCGCCATCTTCCCCCTGAAGCACAGCTCGGGAAAGGCTGTAGGTCGGGGCTTGAGGTGGGGGGGGGGTCTGCCGGCCCTTCGCGGAGCTTCTGGGGGTGCCGCGGGAGAGGGAGCCCCGCTCGGCCTGGGCAGAGAGCTGGAGAGCCCAAGGGCGGGGGGAGCTCCCTTCAGGGCGGCGCGTGCTGGCAGTAGGTGGCTGACAAGGCAGGAGGCGAGCCTGGGCCACTCGGGGCATCGAGGTGGGGGGCAGAGGGGGCTCCCGGGGGGGCATAGCTAGCCCCGGTGCAGAGGAGGCACTTTGGGGCCCTCCCCCGTTTGGCTGTGACCGAGCTTTGGGCCCCACCTTGGACAGCCTTCGTGTGGCCTTGGCCAAGTCCTGTCCTTCTCAACACTCTGGCCAGAGGTGCCAGCCTGCACTGGCAAAGGCGGCCCGAGGGCTGGCCCAGATCATGAATTCTTCATGGATGAGCCTGGCTCAGCCTCCAGAACAACCGCCTGAAAGCCAAATGGGGGAGACGGGCAGAGATTCAGGCCAAGAATGGGGGTGGCCACGGCGCAGGGAGTCAGCATGCTTCGTTAGGCACCGCCGGCGTGCCAGGGCGGGCACTAAGGGCTGGAGGCCTGAGGAGAGGCCCAGGGAGAGGGTGAAGGGGGTCAGGAAAGGCTTTGGGGCATGGCGGGCCGTTGGCTGGGATTGGAGGGGTGGAGGGAGAGCTCCAGGCCGGGGGGCACCCAGAGAGCCTTGGGCAGCCCCAAGGCTTTGAGCCCCTCCTGTCTGTGCGGCTAGACCACCGCAGCCCCGAAGGGACGGAGGAGGGGACGGAGGAGGGGACGGAGGAGGGGAAGAGGAGAGGAAGAGGAGAGGAAGAGGAGGGCCCCCCAAGAAAGGCTGGGAAGAGCAGAGGCCGACAGTTCTTAGTAGGACATGTTTTAGCTTTTTATCATCTGTCAGACTCTGCTCGGGACGGGGCAGCCGCCGGGCAGTAGATGTGAAAATGCCTCCTTCAAGGAGCTTCCGGCACAAGTGACGTGAACGTGTCCGGACAGACAGCCGCTGTGCCTGGCTCACACCGGGAGCCTCTGAACCCCGACCTCAGCCTCCACGAGTGTCAGTCAAGGCAGAAGAGCGGTCAGGGCTAGGCAGGGGGGTGAAGTGACCAGCCCAGGGTCGCCCAGCTAGGAAGTGTCTGAGACCAGATTAGAACCCAGGACCTCCCGTCTCCAGACTCCCCTCCCCAAGCCCTCTGGCTGCCCCTGGCCTGGGGAACTCTTAGCCAAGGACGCGGCCTCCTCCGGTGTGGGCTGACCGCTGTAGACCGCAGAGTTGTCTGTGGGAGATGGAGGCCCGTCCTGCCTCGAGGGCTGCCCCAAGAGCGGCACAAGAGGCCAGGGGGGGGGGTAGGGGAGGCGGTGTTGGGAAGCTCATCCCTCGGCTGCATGAGAGCATGTGATGGCCGAGGAGGGGTGGCCCCCCAGCCCCCGCTCCGAGCCAGGCCGGAGCCCAGGGCAGGCTTTGGCCGTCCAGCCTCTCCGGCAGCCGCTCACCTCTTGCCGCTCCGCTGTCGGGGCTCGGCGTTCCTGCCCTCGTTTCTGCGGCAGAGGGTGGTCGGGGCAGACGGTTGTTCCACTGAGTAACTCGGCGTGTGTGAGGACGACACGCTCCCCATTTTCATGGTCTGATGACTTGGGGGTCACACCCTGACTCGGAGACACCCCAACTCTGGCCATGAACCAGCGGGTGTCCCCGAGCTCACTCAGGCTCTCAGTCAGGTCGAGAAGAGGCGCCCGGCTGACTCGCAAGGAGGGATTTTCTCCATTTTGTTGACGTCCTCAGCCTGGACACAAAAGTACCAGCTTCTGTGAATGTCCTTCATTTAGGGAGCCTGTTTCCGGGTGTTTACTGTCAGAGACAGAGCTGTTGCTACCGCACACACACACACTCAGGCACACACACACACACACTCAGGCACACACACACACACACACACTCAGGCACACACACTCGCACACACTCACACACACACACACTCAGGCACACACACTCGCACACACTCACACACACACACACACACTCAGGCACACACACTCACACTCACACTCACACACACTCACACTCACACCCAGCAGGTCCCGCTGCCCAGTGGCTTTTAGGAGGCCAGAAGGGGACCCACCGAAGGGCTTCTCGAGAAGGCGAGCCGGAGTTGAGCGTCTTTTACTCCTTCCACAGGACAAGGCGGAGTTCGACGACAGGATTTCTTACTTCAAAGCCTACTTGGAGACCAAAGGAGCGGCGCTGAGCCAGACCACCGAGTTCCTTCCATTCTACGCCCTCCCCTTCGTCCCCAACCCCGCGGCGCATCCTTCCTTCAAGGAGCTCTTCCAGGTAAGAGCTCGCCCGCCCGCCGTGGTGCTGCGCCTTAAGATGGCTGGGATGGGAGGGAAGGTTGGGGAAAGGAAGCCCGTCCTTCGTCAGATGAAAAGGAGGCCGCGGAGGCCGCGGGGGAGGTCGGGAGGCATCCGAGAGACGTTGCCCTGCCCCCGCTTTCTTCCTGGCCTGCTTTGCCTTCAGATGCTCTGCCTGTAGCCGAGTTAATGTTCCTCTTGCTTTGGAGTGGGATTTTCATCATCATTTTATTGTTCGTAACATGATT
Organism: Gracilinanus agilis; assembly: GCF_016433145.1. NCBI lineage: Eukaryota > Metazoa > Chordata > Mammalia > Didelphimorphia > Didelphidae > Gracilinanus > Gracilinanus agilis. Next base: position 510,956,507 of record NC_058133.1, on the reverse strand, counting down.
TATCTAATGGAGCGATTCCCTCTGACCTCCTCCACAAGGAGGCCGGGCTAAAAGCAGCTCCTCATCCTGGTGTCCCTTTGAAGCCGCCTCTCAGTGAGAATCATTAGTGTTTTATTCTGATCTAAACACCATAAAGAGAGCCCATTACACGGCAGGAAGAAAAGGAATTCTGTAGGCAGCCACGGAGCTCCGTTCCATGCCACTTCTCTAAAAAGTACATAATAAAAAGTTCTTTTTTTTAAACCCTTACTTTCTGGCCTCGTCACAACTCTAAGACAGAAGAGCAGGGCCAAGCGATGGGGGTTTGGTGACGTGCCCAGTCATGCAGCTGTGACGTGTCTGGGGCCAAATTTGAACCCATGTTCCGTCAGCTCCAGGCCTGGTGCTCCCTCCGCTGAACCACCCGGCCACCCCTAAAAATAAGGTACTTCAAAGACTGCTTTTCTGTGCTTCCTCCTGAGCTCCCCTCTGTTATGTTCTGTGCACGTGAAAAAAAATGCTTCAGTGGCCCCTCAAGAGGCCTCTACTCGCCAGTGACCCAGAGAAGGAACAACAAGCTGAATCAAGCCAGGCGGCTCCACAGAGTGACCGTTTCCAAACAGACGTCTCTGCCCCTCCCGCCCATTCCCTCCTTCCCCCCAGGTTCTTTACAGTGGGGGATCATCACACTGACCAGCCATTGGGCCTTCCTTCAAAGCTGTTTTCCTCTCAAGAACGTTGCTCTCGTATAAATTGTCCTCTTGGTTCTGCTCATGTCCCTCCGTGTCCATTAGCACCACCCGTAATCTCCAAAATCTTTTTCCATTTCTTGTGGCATGATCACATTCCCTTATGTTCCCGTGGCATGATTTCTCCAGCCGTTCTCCAGTTGTCCACGAGGCCATCTGAGGCATCCCACTTCCATTCCAGTTCTCTCCTCTGGTGTTCTTTTCATCAACTCGGAAATGCTTGAAAGTCCTTTATTCCATTAAACCTCTGTTCTTCCCCACCCCCGGGCTATGCCTGATCAGGTTTATGGTGTAGTTTATGCTTGCTTGTACGCCTATTCCATAATCTCCGCTCATTCATGGTAGAAGCTACCAGCTCTTGTGTGATCCTTCCTGCTGTTCCTTGATTCTTGAACTCCTCTCTGCATGTTTGCAGTGCTTTCTCTTTGATATGGAAGCTTTGGATTTCACTGTGACTCTCCCCACTTTCCCTTTTGGGGCATAAACAGTGTTTTCTGGCTTTATCCCAGCCCTAATCGATTGAGACAGTTTTCATTTATGACTTCTTGAAATGTGATGTCCCCGTTTTTTGTTTTTTTTTTTTTAAACCCTCACCTTCCGTCTTGGAGTCAATACTGTGTATTGGCTCCAAGGCAGAAGAGTGGTAAGGGTAGGCAATGGGGGTTAAGTGACTTGCTCACGGTCACACAGCTGGGAAGTGTCTGAGGTCAGATTTGAACCTAGGACTTCTGGTCTCTAGGCCTGGCTCTCAATCCACTGAGCTACCCAGCTGCCCCCTCCCGTTTTTTTTTTAATTATGATTTTCAGATTCTAGTGATTCCTTTAAAAAAAAAACAACCTCCCCTTCTGTCTTAGAATCAATACTGTGTATTGGTTCCAAGGCAGGAGAAAGGTAAGGGCTAGGCAATGGGGGTCAAGTGACTTGCCCAGGGTCACACAGCTGGGAAGTGTCTGAGACTAGATTTGAACCCAGGACCTCCCGTCTCCCAGCCTGGCTCTCCATCCCCTGAACTATCCAGCTGCCCCTCCCCAGTGATTCTTTAATAATCTCTTTACTTTGGGTTCCAGGTCATTTGTTTTTGATGCCAGAAATCTTCGTGTTTTCTCCTATTTTTCTAATCTTTGATTTTGTTCTAATACGTGATTGTTCTACTCTCTCACAGAGTCACTGATTTTGCTTGGCTGTAATACGGCCTCTGCTTCTTGAATAAGATTGGCCATTTTTTCTTCTAGGCTGTGGATTCTCCCAGAACTTACATCTCCTTTTTCACTCGGGCTTTGGCTCTTTGAGGTGTTCGTGTTATCCTCACTGAAAATCTTTTTCCTTTGATGGTTTTTCTTTGACTTTTCTTTGAATTATGGTTGTTGTTAAGTTGGGTTTGTAATCCTTTTTGTTACTAGTCAGTGTCTTCTTGGGAGAGCCTCTTAGCAGCTTTAGTTCCTAAATCTGGGCTTGGTGCTAGGGCAGACCCTGCCCTCTTGTTGCCCTTTGTGGGGAAGGGTGGCCAGCTCTGCTTGGTCTCAGCCTGGCTTCCCCAGCTAACTCCTCCGGCCAGGGGGCAGCTCCCTACAGCTTAACGGTTCAGAGCACTGAATCTTCAGGACCCTCTCTGCCATCTCCACCCCGAGTGCTCAGGACCTCAGGCCCCTGGACTCCAGCTGTCCCGGGCTGAGCTCTGCCCCCAAGGGGTTCCCAGTCTCCCATCCAAGGCTTCCTTTGCTAAGCCTGCCTCTCGCTGCCTCCAATTCTGGGTTTAATTCTGGCCTCAGAACCTTCCTAGCTGTGTGACCCTGGACAAGTCACTTAACTCCCAATACCTAGCCCTTACTGCTCCTCTGCCTTAGAACCAAAACACAGTTTTGATCCTAAGATGGAAGGACTTAAAAAAAAAAGAATTTAGCTTATCACTGTGCCATCCTGGAGAGAAAGTAAATCTCCCACAAAGTGAGAAGCCCTTCCCCTCTGATTGCCAGAGTGACCACAGGCTTGACCCAGGCCCTTTCCCCAGAGGAATCAGTCTCTCTGTGTCTCTCTGTGTCTCTCTGTGTGTGTCTCTCTCTCACTCTCCTCCTCTCTCTCTCTCTCCCTCCCTCCCAGTCTGTCTTTGCTCTCTCTTTTTTCCTCTCTCCCGCCCTCTCTCTGTCTCCTTCTCTCCCTTCTCTCTTTTTTAAGTACGTTCTCTCTTTGAACCTTTGCAGTACGTCCTCCACTTCTCCTCACACGTAGCTGCCCTCTCCCACTTCCCTGACTATTAGCTTACCGAATCAGCCAGCCTTCCTCAGTCCTCATTCGGCTTGATCATCTCCTGCCCCTTCGGACATTCTCGCCACCTTTGGCTGCTGCTGCATCTTTCCTCAAGTGTTTCTACTTGTCAGATTGCTTGTTTTGGACCTTTTTGCTCGTTTGTGGTCTTTTTCGTGCCCCCCATGTTGTATGGCTGCCTCCCAAGGTTCTGGCCTAGAATTCCTTCTCTTTTCTCTGGATGTTTTCTCTTGGTCAGCTCATCTGCTTTCCTGGGTTCCCTCGAGCCCCCCTCAGGGCTTACTAAGCTCCCTCCATCCAGCTCTGATCTCCCCTGTGGGTTACACCCATGTCTCCCGTCGCCTGTTGGCCGTCTTCAGCTGGGTATCCCGGGGCGCCTCAGATGTCACGTGTCTCGTAGAATCAGGGTTCCGTGGCCTGCTGCCATAGAGCGTCCCCCCAAGAAATGATGTTAAAGGCCGGCCCTTGTTCCGAGATGAAGCGTGGGGCCCCAAGAAAACACCGTCTGTATGTCCCCGAAACAGTGCGGCCCCTTCTCTCCCGTCTGTTCCTGACTCTCCAAGATCCTTTTTAAAACATTTTCAAATATTTTACTAGTTTTGAAATTACATGTTAAAGCAATTTTGACATCCTTTTGAAACATGTCGTGTGTCCGTAGTTTTCCCTCGTCCCCTCCCTCCTCTCCTCCACCTCGTGAGAAGGCAAACAGTTTGACGTGAGTTATGCAGAAGCAGTCGTGCATGACACGTATCTGTATTAGTCCCGTTGGGAGAGAAAACACGGATTAAAGCCCGCAGAAGAAGAGGGGAAAGTGTGCCTCGGTCTGCGTTCAGACTCCATCGGGTCTTCCTCTGGAGGCGGAGAGCGTTCTTCACGCTAATTCTTTGGAAATCGTCTTGGATCGTTGTGTGGCTCGGGACAGCCGCGCGGTATTGCCGTGTTCTCGTGCTTCTGCCCACTTCACTGTGCCCCGGGCATGGCGCTCTTCCAGGTTTTTCTGACATTCTCCTGCCGACCACGTGCTCAGCCATTGCCCAGTGGATGGAATCCCTCCATTTCCAGTCCTTTGTAGCCATAAAAAGAGCCGCTGTAAACACTGGCGTACGTGCAGCTCCTTTTCCTTTGTTCCTGTTGTCGTTTGGCCGCAGATAAAGGGTGTGCACAGGGTTCTGGCCCTGTGGGCGCAGGCCCAAACGGCTCTCCGGAATGGCCGCATCAGCAAGAACCGTCTTCTGATGGACCCTATCGATGGACCAAAGGCCACTCTGGAGGGATGAGAGCCCCGAGCGCTCCCCGCCCTCCCCCAGGAGCATCGTCACGTGGCCACACGGCTCGGCCTTCTCTAGGCTGCCTCCGTCTTCCATCTGGACTCGTCACTTGACCTTTCTCTGCCACATCGCTGTGTTTGGTGGTCAACAAGCGCGATGAGACCTCGGGCTGGGAGGGCTGGGAGGGGGGACCCCGTTCCCTGTTGTCCCCTCGTCACGGAAGTTCTCATCACAGTTTTGTAGGGAATGAGGCTTTCCTTATCGATATTCTCTTGGCCATTTTGTTGGCAGCGCAGTCTCGAGGTTTTTGCAAGCCTTTGGTTTGACTTTAATTCCTTGAGGATCGACGTGCTCCGTACGGCCTCCCTTCCTGCACGGACTCCCCCATGCTTGGTGCCACCTTTTCTTTCTATCCCCCCCCCCCAGTGTGTTTCCCTGGACTTCTGTGGCATGCGGGCCCGAGGCCTCGGACCCGAGTACGGCGGCCCTGTGGTCACCCATGACAGAAATAACAGTCTGCAGATCTTTTCCATTTTTCGCCTTCATCTTCGCTCCAGTTTCATCCTTAAAAGTTGGTGGTTGGCTGCATTGGCCGCCTCCATCCTCTGCTAACAAAGGCCAATGTTCCGAGCTGACTTGGCCCTCGACCGCCTCCCGCTCTGCCCGGAGACCAGCCGTCTGCCGGCTAAATCGCACTCTGAGCTGGCCGATAGCGTGGAACAATAAAAGGAGGCTCCTCCGAGGCCCGGCCGCTGTCAGGCTGCCCGACTCGGGGCAGCTCTGGAAACGTCTCCCCTGAAATGAGAAAACCAAAGAGAAGCCCAGACTGAGCTCGGCCTCCCCAGAAAAGTCTCAGCTCGTATCTTTGAGAAGTCAGAAGGTTCAGGCGCTTTGGGGGTGCCTGACTGACATCACGCACTGGAGCGGTTTCCCATTTCTTTTTCCAGCTCATTTTACAGAGGAGGTAACCGAGGTAAACAGGGTTAAGTGACTTTCCCAGGGTCACACAGCGAGGCGGTGCCTGAGGCCAGACGTGCGGGTTGGCGCCTCAGGCTGGACTGATTCTGGAGAGAGAAGCCTCGTTCTCACTCGTGAGTGGGCGCTCTCGGGGCCCCCCGACCCCTCGTTCTCTGGCTTCCTCCCCCAGCAAATGGTCTCCCCAGATCAGGGGCCCGAAGCTGGGCTTAGCGAACTGTCAGGGGCCTCCTGTGGTCGCTGTTTCAGGGGTCGGTTTATTCGTCATCTTCGGGGCTGCCTTTTGTGCCTCTAAAAGGGTGCTTCGGAGAAGGGCTCCGGGGCCTTCCCGACTCCGCCGAGGCTCCGGGGCGCTCTCGAGGCCGTGTCCAAAGGCCCAGGACGAGGCGGAAGGGCTCAGGGCGGTCGTTGAGTGAAGGAGGAAGCGATCCCGCCTCTGTGGAGAGGACAGTGTGGTGGGGTGAGGACGAGGCGGCCGGCGTGCACATGGAGAAGCAGCAGTCCGAGGGTCGTCTCTGGCCGCAGCTCAGGGAGTTCCCACCCTGGCAGCCCCCTCCCCCCCAGCACAATGAACCCTGGCTCCGAGCTCGGGGGTCTGGGAGAGGGGCGCTCCTCCCTGGGGAGATGGCTGGGAGGGAAGGGGGGCCCCGGGAGCCCCCCCAGGAGGGCCCAAACGGGCTCCTCTGCCTGGTGCGAGGGGCTCCGAGGCGCTCCCAGGAGGACAGAGACGCTCCGTGGCACGGACGAAGGCCCCGCCAGGCGCTTGGCTGTGTCCGGCTCTCGGGGGGGGGCCAGAAGGGGGCTGGGAGGAGCTCTGGGGCAGTGGGAGGCCGTCCTGTCCTTCCGCCCTGCTGGGGGATGGCAGCCGGGCCGCGGGTTCCAAAGCGCTCTCGGCATTTCCGCCAGTGAGGCGGCCCGACGGCTCGGCTTTAAATCTCCCGAAATATTCCAGCGACGCGGCAGGATTCTTTCCCTTCTGTTTATGCAACTGCTTTGAGAATTTATTTCCCCCGCAAGTATTTATAGGCCTGTATAATGAATGAGCCTCCGAGGGAGGCTTTTCTGAGCGTCAGGCCCCCCCGGCTCGTCTGGGGCCCCTGGAACCCGGGCGCTGGGCCGGCCATGTTTGGGGAGCCGATCGTCACGTGCCCTTCTCTGTTTTCCTTCCAGGATTCCTGGATTCCCGAGTTAAAGACGAGGCTGGAAACCTTCCTGGCCTCGACTCTCAAAGCCAGCAACACCCCGAGGCTCTTCACCCTCTACGTATCCTTCAGACAGCTGCAGAGACCCCGAGGGCCGGCCTCCTTTGAGCAGGGGGGGCCGGGGCGCCCCTTAGCTCTTGCCCCGCTCAGAGCCGGCCTCCTTTGGGCAGGGGGGGCCGGGGCGCCCCTTAGCTCTTGCCCCGCTCAGAGCTGGCACTTGGCTCTTTGGCCATGCGGTGATCCATGCGGAGCAGGGCCGGCCTCTTCACGGAAAGCCTTGTGGCTCGGCTCGTGGCTCGGCTCGTGGCTCGGCCCAGAGCTCCGCGGCCCAGGTGGCCTCCACTTCGGCCAGCCTCCTTTCTCCTCAGAAGGACGAGGTCCGTCCCCGCCTTGCTGCCCCCACGCGGGTCTTTTCTTTCTGCCTCCTCCCTCCCCTCCCTTCCGTCTTAGAGTCCATCCTGGCTCCGAGGCAGGGGGTGAAGGGACTCCTCCAGGGTCACGGCACCGCCAGGGAGCGTCTGAGGCCGCCTGTGTCCAGGCCTGGCTCTTCCCCCGGAGCCTTCTCGCTGCCCCTCCTCTCCCTCCCCAAGGCCGTGTGGTCAGCAGAATTAGGCCTGGACGCGGGCTGAGCCGGGCCTCTGAGCCGGGCCTCTGGGCTGGGCTCTCGGGGTGGGGGCACCCCTGGGTGTCTCCCCTCCGCTGCGAATGTCCTTTTCCTGAACGTCCCTCCAGAAGGAGAGCGGGCAGAACAGCAAAGGTGAGCGCCCGAGGAGGCCGAGGAGGCCGAGGCTGGGCTGGCCCATTCGCAGGGCTCTGTCCATTGGGCCCAGTGAAGTGGGGGAGGCTGGAGCTGCATAAATGTGGGGCAGCCTTAGAGAGTCCTCGGAGGGGAGGGAGCGGCCGAGACGTCCCCGGGACCAGGCTGAGGCCGGGGGGCTCCTCATGTTTACCGAGAGTCTGCCAGGAGCCGCGGAGCCTCTCGTGTCGGGGGCTTTGGGGGGAGGCGAAGGCCTGGGGGGGGATCCCTCACACATCCACGCTGGCTCAGCGGCCGCAGGACGGAGGTCAGGGAGCGCCGGCTGCTGCCCCTCGGACTGCGGGGAGTCAACGAGAGGAATCTGGACGTGGCAGAGGCCGGCTTTGAAGAGGCCTCGCGAGTGTTTGCAAAGCGCTTCCTCGTCCCGGCCGCGGTTCTTCAGGACCAGAGCGCCCGCCAGCCCTCACAGGGAGCTCCGGGGAGGCCGAGGGAGGCTCTTTTGTCTCCCTCCGGGATCGTGGATTCGGAGAGCGTCAGGGAGGCCAGAGAGGAGGCTGCAGAGGCTGGGGTCACTCGGGGTCACTCAGAGAGGTCAGAATCATGGATCGGCCCCTCCCTTCGCCTGGCCAAGCGGCCTGGAGCCGGACTCTGTGAACACGAGGCCCCCCCTTTCCAAGCCTCCGGCCACTGTCACCCCTCGACAAGGGAGGCGGAGAAGGCTCCTGGCCCGGTGCTGGTGCTGGTGCCGGTGCTGGTGCCGGTGCTGTGTCTGAGGGAGGAGCCAGAATGCCTGGGAAAAGAGGAGGCTTCGCGCCCAGGCCGGGGGAGGCCAAAGAGAGGCCGGAGGGAGGACGACGTCCGGCCCGGGGGGTGGGGATCGGGCCAACCCGGGCTCAGTCTCGGCAGCTGAAGGCCCCGAACCCGGCTCGGCTCTGCCCCAGGAGAGCAGCCGCGCGGCGACAACCACCAGATGTCCGGCGGCCCGTCTTGGGCACCCGGAGGAGGACGCGGCCAGACTGGACTTGGCCGGCCGCTCCCCATAAGCCTCGCCCACCCCTGCGGGCCACGTTGGTCTCCCGTTTTGCCGCTGTGCCGGGGCGCGAGCCAGCCTGAGGGAAGCAGAGCGGCCATCCCGGTCCGGCCTTGCTGGGTGCTGCGGCCAGCCAGGAAGGAGCGCAGAGTGGCTCATGGAATGCTTTTCCAGCATTTTCTTTTGGGGGACAAAAGGGTTTGGTTCTGGCCCTCGAGCGCGTCTCCAAGAGGGCAGTGATCGGTGCCGGCCCGGGGAGCCCAGGGTGGGCCTCCGAGGGGCCTCCGAGCCAGAACTTGGGGGCTCAGCCGCGGCCCGGAAGCCTCCTCACGTGCATCTCGTGGCCTCTGTGCTGGTCGTCTCCGCCGTCGGCACGTGGCTCTCCCCTGGTCACTCGGGGCTGGGCTTGATGACCAGCCACTTGTCCGTCCCGGGAGCCTCCTCGCTGGGTCCCTCCGGCGGGATGCCGGGGAGAGCGGAGGACGCCCGGGACCGAGAGCGGCCGAGAGCACGTCCGGCTGTCCTGGGAGAGGCCCCTGCTGGGCGCCGCCGGGGTGCCTGGGCCCTGGGGGAGCTGGGCAGCGGGAGCTGGCGTGTATCTGGGAGCCACCAGGGCGTGCTTGGCGGAGATGTCGGGGAAGGAGAATGGCCGGAGTGTGTGCCGAGGACAGGAGACCCCCGCGGCGCCCCCCAAGTTTGGCGTCATCTCTGCGGGAGGGAGAGGTTTCCTGGTGGCCGCGTGGACTCGTGGTGGTCGTTTACGCTCAGGTCCAGCCTCAGGCTGCCTGTCTGGGTGGCGCCGGTCAGACTCCCCCCAGTCCATCCCTGGAGGAGCGAGGCCGAGCCCAGCCCTAAGACCCACGTCCAGCCCTAACTGAGAGCTTTGCCCTCTCTGAGGCTCCAGGCCTCGGGGCAGGAATGGCCGCGTGTTGGGGAGGCCTCTGTCAGCCCCCCTCCCTTCTTTCTCCTCCCTTGCAGCTGCCCCAACTCTGAGCCCTGACAGGAGGGACGAGGACCGAAGCCTTGACAAGTCCTCAGAGGAAGGGCGAACTTCTGAGGTGGGTCCAGTAACCAGGGAAATGCCAGGCGAGCGGGCTAAGGGCGTCTTTGTGCCCAGGGACAGCAGGGTCTCTTGAGGAAGGTGGGAGAGCAGGCTGGCGCCGGAGAGCAGCCATCCCATTTCCCATCGCTGAGGCAGGCGGGAGAACTGCCCCAGAACAGAGAATCTACTGATGTTCAGGGAGTCACCAAGCAGAGATTTTGGGAAGAGAAGGCCCTGTTTTAGGGCAGCTGCTTCCTGAAGTGTGCCCACAGCTGGTGCCAGCGCTCCAGGTGGGCCGTCTGAGCCAGGGTGCCATCCGGCCGCTCCGCATTGCCAGCGGGCCCTGCCAGCTTCTCGGGCACCCTCGGGGTGGGAGAGGCTTCCTGTAGAGCCAAGTGACCTCCGATTGGGGTTTGGTGGGTCATCCGTGTCCACCCTGAGGAAGGCGGTGCTGCCGGAGACCCCGGGCCGAGAGCATGTGCCCCACCGCCCCAGGAGCTGGGATGGGGTAGAGACAGTCGGGCAGTCTCTGGACAGTCTGGTGGGGGCCCCATTGCCCAGCGGACAGGAGGCGGGGACGTAGGCTTCTCCCTGCCAGAGATGGGTGGGCCAAGCCGTCGCCCAGCCCCGCGTACCCACTGCTCGTGACCTTGGACGAGTCCTTTCCCGACCTTTGGACGGGTTCTAGAGCTGCAATCCCAAATTTTAGTCTTGGGACCGCTACGGCCAAATTCTGGAACCCCTGAGCTAAGATGAAAACACCCCGAGCAGGCGGAATGAAGACACAATCCCGATGACACGGGCAGGCGCCCTCGGACCTCGGAGGTGGGCTGTTCGGGGGGTCACGTAGACTGAATGCGCCGCCTTCCCTCGGGAGTCTGACCGCTGCCCCGCTGCGGCCGGCTGTGCTGGCCTTGTCCGCGGAGGCTCGTGTCTCCTTGGCTGGACGGGCCCTCGGAGGGCAGCACCGTTTCCCTTGGCTGTGCCAGCCTGTCTCGGAGGATCTGCAGTGGGGGGGGGCTCACGGGCGCGGCTGAAGGCTGGGTCAGCCGGTGACCGGACACTTGGGAGGGCCCGCAGGGTGCGCTGCGGGGAGCAGCTCCGCAGACAGCCTTCTGGGCTCGTTGGTGCTGAATGGGTCGGGCTGAGCCCTGCAGAGCCTCATGCACTGGCACAGCAGGGTTAGGCCAGGCGTGGCCCCTCTTCCCTGCTCGAGCTGGTCCGGCTTAGGTTCTGATCCCCAGCGTCCAGGAGGGGGCTCTCGCCTGGAAGGGCCGAGGTGCCATGCCAGGGGGGCCCGCTGCTCCCCTGGGGACAGTCTGGGCCGCTCGGGAGGCTTTCTGGGCTCCCCACACCGAGGATCCTGTTTTTAACCTCAGAAGCTCCTTTGGCTTAGTGAGAAGCTCTGGAGCCCTCTGCTGGTCAGTGGCAGCACAGGGCTGACCGGTGGTTAGGGAGGTGCCCGCCTGGTTGTGCCTTGTCTGGGCCAGGGCAGAGCTGCACCTGGAGAGGTTCTGTAGACACGGAAGGAACCAAAGGGCTGGGGAGCCCTCGCTGCGCCCCCTCAGCTCGAGGCTTCTGGTCTTGGAGCTGACGGGCCCAGCTTCGAGGGCTGCCATGGAGGCCGCAGAGCGACGGCCCGGCCAGGCAGGAATCACCGAAAGGCAGACCTCGGCGGCCCTCTTCGTGCCTCCAGACACTCCCTGGAACGTTCAGTTTGGAAAGAGAAGCAAAAAGGGGTCATTTCGTAGTAAGAAGAGGACAGCACGATCTGGTGTCTCTTTTTAAGGGGGTTTTGGTTTGGTTTTCGTATTCTTTGGTCTCTCCCGTGTTTTCATTGGCCTCACGGTGGGCGGATCCCCTCTGAGACCCCCGTCTGGCCCGGTCCGCAGCTGCTCGGCTTGGAGGTCCCCGCGGTCAGCCAGCCGGGAGGGCCAGAAGCCGGGGGGAGCCCGAAGCTTCCCGAGGGGGGCCCTCCCCCACGGGGCCGGCTGTTATTTCTTTTTAAAACGACAAGCGATGAGGCTGCTCCGGTCTTGCTGCTCAGGGGCCAGGTCTCCTGGACGCAGTGGGAGGACAGGATTGCCGAGCCTCTGGGAAAGACCTTGAGAGGCCGCGTCCGACAGGTAGTGAGCGCGCCGTAAGCGCTGACTCTTCGCCAGGCGCTCCTCCGGCAGCTCCCCCTCTGGAGGAGGAGGAGGCTGGGAGCTGGGTCTGGGGGCGAAGGCTGATCCTTAAGATGGAAGTTCCTGGAGGATCTCACCCACAGGAGACGGAGGGGGAGCAGCAGCAGCATGGCGGCCCCCCAGGAGTCGCAGGTCTTCATGATCTCATCCAGGGGCTGATTGGCCCGATCTCTGGAGGAGGAGAGGAGATGGGGGCGAGGCGCGAAAACACTCGAGATCCGGCTTCTTCCCCACTTCTCTGGCCTCTCCTGTGCTGCCCGCTCCGGGGTCACCCCACGAGCGTCTCTGCACTGGCACAGAATGTGCAGCACAGAACCTGCCTGGCCCCGGAGGGCTTGTACCGGCCAGCCTAGAAACCCTCTGGTGAGACCAGGACAAGCTGCTGGTGCGCCCCACGTCATCCCGCCAGCTCTCTTGGGCTGTGCTTCACCGTCCTCCTCGCTCTGTGGGGACGGATCCCCAGTGGAAATTGAGCCCCAGGGCCGGCCCCTTCCCAGAGAGGCACCGTGGCCGACCGCTCGTGGGATCCGTGAGTGGGGCCGGAAGGAACCTTGGAAAGCCGGCCGAGAGCCGAGGCCCGGAGTGTGGAAGCTTAATATAAAGCACTACGAGGACGGCCGCCGGCCCATCGCTTCCTGGCAGGCAGACGGAGAAGAAATGGAAGCAGCCTCAGATGTTCTCCTTCCACTGCAGACGGAGGCTGCAGCCCGGAACCGGCAGGCGCCGCCTGGACGGAAGGCTGCGGCCAGTCCGGACCGCGCTCAGAGCAGACCTCACCTTGCCGACAGGTCCGTAGAGTCAAAGCGGCGGGTTTTCCAGGAGCGACGGATGGCCGTGAGAGCCGGGCGCCGAGGAGAGCTGGAGAAGCCCTGGGAGTGTCAGGCAACCCTCAAAGAAAGTCGTTCGGGTTATTCCCCGAAGCTTCATCGTCGGGCCGCCCTGGCAAAGCCCCGATGCTGGGAGAGATCAAAGGCAGGAGGAGGAGGAGGCAGAGGCTGAGACAGGGAGAGCGTCCTGGAAGCCACGAGTGTGAGCGTGGACAGACTGCAAGAGGGAAGGGAGGCGAGAAGGGCTCGGCGGCCGTGCCCTGGGCCAGGGCTCTCAGAGGGTCAGGCGTGACTGAACGCCGGAGGAAACCGATTCTGCTCTGATTTTGGATCTGATTCTCACAGAACCACCCAGAGCGATTTAGTACAAGCGAGTGCTGGGGGGAGGATCCCAGACGGAGGCAGGAGCGCCCACGGCTACGGGTTGTCACACTAGAAGGAACCCCGGGCAGGACAGTATATCGTGCACATCTTCCACTGAGAGCTCCTGGGAAGGCGAAGGTCACAGAGAAGACCGTCCTGTCCTCAGGGAGCTTCCGGCCTGTCAGGCAAAGCTGGGGGGTCAGGAGCCCCCAGCACAGGAAGGAGGAGAGGCAGCCGCAAGCCACGGCAGGCTGCCACAAGCCAAGTCCTGGGGCTGGTGGAAGGGAGAGCAGGAGGCCCATGACAATGGGATGGCTTCGTGGGGGGCCTCTTGGGCCTCTTTGAGCTTCCTTTTTCAAAGCTTTGTTCTCTCCCCAACACAGCAGAGCTATTGTTGGATAACATTTACCGAATGCCAACACAGGTGTTAGGAACACGTCGGCCTTAGAAAAGTCGTCAGGCTTTCCTGGCGTCTCTGCCTGGAACGAGTCTGTGTGGGGACGTGGCGGGGCTCCTCAAGCAGCCGCTGCAGGGCTTCCCCGGCCTTTGGTGAGACGGGAGCCTCTCCCAGTGGGATGAGGGGGTGTCTGTCAGGCCTCCTCGCAGCAAGTCCCCAGCAGAAGCCGGGCCTCCTTTTACCTGGGCCACGCGTTCGGCCACGAGCTCCGTTGGGTCACAGCAAGAGAACATCCGGGAGAGACGGCTCCTCTGGAGGGTTTCTGCTCCTTACCTTGCCAGACGTTGGAACTACAGAAGGAGGGCCCGTGTGTGAAGGAAGAAGCCTTTAGTCCAAGCTCCAGGGGTGCCACCCACAGTGCCCAGCTCTCGGGCACACTCTAAAGCCAGGAGCTCAGTGGGGAAGATGAGAGTGACCAGGGGCGTTCGGTTAGAAAGGCGGCGGGCTGGTGCGCGGAGCCGCGGAGCCACGGAGCCGCAGAGCCGCATACCCTTCCTGGGACCGCGGCAGTACCGGAACAGGATGGAGGAGGAGCGAGGTGGTTGGCCAGGGAGTAAAGGGAAGAAGGTTGGGGGCAGCCTGAGAGACGGCTCCCCAGTCAGGCCGGCTCCACAGGACTCCAAGGCTGTAGGTTCTCAAGTCCTCCTAAACCCAAACCTGGTGGTAGTCTGGCTAGAACTTTTATTTTCACCTAAAGCTGAGGAAGCGGGGTGCCCGGGTGGCCCAACAGATGGAGAGCCAGGCCTGGAGATGGGGAGATCTGAGTTCAGATGTGACCTCAGACACTTCCTAGTGGGGTGACCCTGGGCAAGTCACTTCACCCCCATTGCCTGGTCCTTATTGCTCTTCTGCCTTGGAACCAAGACACAGGATGGATTCTAAGATGGAAGGGAAGGGTTAAAAAAATTAACAATGAAAACATAAAGCTGGGCCCGTGATCCGTTATATGTCAGCCCTGATGTATTTATGTGGCTGCGCTTGGACGAGGGTAATGCTTAGAAACATTTTAACAATATAACTGAGAATGTGTTTTTTTAAGAGACGGAGCTTTTGGGATGACGGCGTTTCTATTTAAATGTCACTCTTGTGCCAAGGCATCTTGCTCATGTTGTTGGTACCCCATAAAACTGGACAGCAGAGCTTTATGAGGCGATGGCTGTGGCATCTGGGCCAGGCTGGTGCCTTCGTTCCAACGGCCTTGTCCCAGTGGAGCGGACTGCATAGCTCGGCTAGCCAGCCTTCTGGGTCTCTGGCCTCCGGGCAGTCCTGAGGCCTGGCGTGGACTCGACAGGAGGGTCTCCATCCGGACTTCCTAGAAGCACTTCCTCGGGCGTTATTAAATACCCACGAAATGTCCACGAAGCAGCGGCAGCGGCAGCCCTTTGCCTCGTGGCCCCAGCTCCGGAGGCCTCTTCATCCAGGCCGTGGCACGTCCCTCTGGGCCGCCGAGGGCCCGTTCTGCTCCGCTGCTCCTACGTTCTTCGGAGAATTCGCCCAAGTGGCCTCCGAGATGGATAAAAACGCCAGCAGGGCAGCGACCACGTTGACTTGTAAGAGGGAGGCTTACAACAAAGATGGCTTCACGTTAGAAATTCGGCCCTCTGTTCACGGCGTTCCTGGTCATGCGAGTGAATTATTACCGAGAATCTTTGCATTTGAACCCCAGATGTGTACACCCGCACATACATACACAGCTGGCACAGGGGGCTGCAGGTGTGATGCTTCTCCCTAAGCTAGTAGCCTTGGGGGAGTCACTTCCTCGGTGTCCCTCATTTAGTCACCCATAAAATGAGGAGATTGGGCTACAAGGCCTCCGAGATCTCCAGCCACCTCCACGGCAACCCTCATTTTGGGCTCCCATTTGAATTGGGAGTCAAGAAGAAAAAGAGGCGACCGTAGGCTGAAACGGAAAAAAGCAAGACGGCTCAGAAGCAATGGAGGGCTCTGAAGGAAACGTTCTGATGACGTGGATTATCCTAATGAGGAAGAGAAGGGGGAGACTCCTGTGGCTTCCCAGAAAAATAAAGGCAAATTCTCAGAGGAAGTGTGGGCGTGGCGCCAGGGGGAAGGGGAGGCCTGGCGTGAGCCACATTCTGACAAATGCTAAGGAGAACCAGAGGGCATCTTTTTACTACTAAACTGGGCGTAAGGACCAAAAGGGATCAGCCCACCCGCTGGGTGCATGGGATGGTATCAGCCGTCCAGAGACAGGAAGGACTCCCTCGGACCTCTGAGGCTGGCGACTGGGGTTTCCAGTAGAAATGGGGATGCTGGCAAGATGAGTGGGTTTCTTTTTTTTACTTTCGAGGAGAAGAAGCTTTAGACAGAAAAAGATAGACTTTATTCCTTATTCAAAACCCAAGATGAAGGAGACGTAAGTCAGTGTCTAACGGTTTCACGGGCAGTGGATAGAACATTGGACCTGGAGTCAGGAAGACCTGAGTTCAAATTTAGCCTCAGATACTTATTAACTGGGCAAGTCATTTCACCCTGTTTGCCTCAGTTTCTTCATCAGAAAAATGAGCTGGAAAAGGAAATGGCCAACCAGTCCCGTATTTTTGTCAGGAAAACCCCAGATGAGGTCATGAAGAGTGAACACCACTGAAAACAGCTGGACAACAACGGTTAGACCTACCCTGTCCAGAACGGATCGCCTTTCCTCCTCCTCCTGACGTCCCCATTTCCACCGGGAGCACCATCAGTCAGCCAGGTTCACAGCCTCAGAACCTTCATGGTCAGTCAGTTGCCAAGTGCTTCTCAAACATTCCGTCTCTGCTACGTCCCAAGGCCCTTCCCGTCTCTAGTCTCAGAGCCCCCTCCACGTTGGGGGACTCGCCGTCTCTTACCTGACTGTGGCAGTGGCCGCCTCCTGACCCCAGCCCTCCAGCCAGTGGTCTCTGCCTCAGATCACTCATGACAGTGGCCAAAGTGAATTCCTGATTCACAAATCTCTTGCTTGAAAAACTATTGATTCTCCATTGTCTCTACTGTTTGGCATTGAAAGCCCTTCCCAAACCAATTCCCGCCTTCCTTTCCAGACTGTGTGTGTGCGTATGTGTGTGTGTGTGTGTGTGTGTGTGCGTGCGTGCGGTCACGCGCGCACACACACACACACACACACACACACACACACACACACACACACAGGTTTAGCATTTTCTCTGGTCCAGCCATACTGGCGTTTTTGCTGTTTCCTACGTAAGACCTCCCATCTCCCATCCTGGTCCTTGTACAGTTGTATCTCCTTTCTCTAACGCGCTTCCTCCTCTCCTCCAGCCTTGGGCCGCTTCCTCGACTCTTAGGGTCAGGAGGGATCTCTCAGGCCCCTAATTCCCACCCCAAATAGAAATCTTCTCCGCATCCTGACGCGTGGAGATGGAGCTTCTGGTCAGAGATGTCCAGCAGTGGGAAACTGGGGCTTATGACTGCCTCTTATCAAATTCAATGGCTAGAGAAGCTTTAGGGTAGGCCTGGTCTCTGGCTCCAGATTTGGAAATGGGGGCTGGGGTAGAGCATGAAGCTGGAAGGAGGGCCATGGCAGCGAAAGAACAAGACAGGAAGAGACTCCTGAAGTTGGATCGGGGGGGAGGGGGGGAGTTTCCAGATGACCGAGAGCTGGGTACCACCAGACACAGGTCTGATACAGGTGAGGAAAGGTAGCAACTGGTGTCAGGGATTTGCACAGTTATTCATGTGAGCTAGAAAAATGTGTGGCAAACCCATTCTAAATTGACAGGCCATTGTTGAGGAGTCCCCGAGGCCACAAAGTCACCTAGAGAGCCACAAAAGTGACCAACAAGAGAGAGAGGACTGGAAATCTTGTCTAATGATGGGAAGGAGGTATAACTTGCTCTCCTGGTGTTTTTCTGTTCACTCAAGGCATCCCAGGTTTCTCTGCCACCATCCCGTTCTTCATTTCTTAAAGCACAATAGCATTCCACCAATTCATTTATCTTCTTCAACATTGCCCAATTAATGGACATCCCCTCAGTGTCCAGTTCTTTGCTCTCTCAAAAAGAGCTGCTATAAACATTTTTGTACATATGGGTCCTTTTCCTTTTTCTTTGGTCACTCTGGAATACAGACTATGTAGTGGCATTTAGCAATTAGGGAATGGCTCCTAGTTTTAGAAATTGGGCTCCATTTCCTATGTATTTGAGAACTTATTATGAGAGAAACTTGTAAAATTTTCCCCAGTTTTCTACTTACCTTTTTTTTTTTTTTTAAACCTTTACCTTCTGTCTTAGATTGAATACTGTGTATTGGTTCCAAGGCAATGGTTCCAAGAGCAGTAAGGGTTAGGCAATGGGAGTTAAGTGACTTGCTCCGGGTCACACAGCTGAGAAGTATCTGAGGCCAGATTTGAACCTAGGACTTGCTGTCTCTAGGTCTGGCTCTCAATTCACTGAGCCATCTAGCTGCCTCCTATATGTTCAGTTTCGATATTACTTTATTGTCTCTAATACCTTTTGTCAAAACCTAGTTTCCCTGATTATCTCTTTTAATTAGGTCTGTTTTATTTTTGTTTCATCTGAGACTATGATTGCTACCCTAACTTTTTCCCCCTTTAATTGAAGCAAAAGAGATTCTGCTGTAGCCCTCTAACTCTAATCTGTTGTTGGATTAATGTTTCTAATCCATTCTGCTATCTTCTTCCATTTCATGAGCGAGTTCATCCCATTCACATTCACAGATATGATCACAAACTATACTTCTCTCTGTCCTGTTTTCTTCTATTTATCCTTACTTATTCTACCCCATCCTCTCCTCAAAACTGTTTCACTTTTGATCACTACCTGCCTTAATCTACCCTACCTCTTGCCACTCTCTCTCCTTTACATTAGTCCTTTCCCCTCCTACTTCTCTGTTGGGTAAAATGGATTTCTATACCCAACTGTGGGTATGAGGAAAAATATTATATATATATATATATATATATATATATATAACATTTTAAAAAATGTATTTATGTATTATATTTATTTCTTTAAACTAGTTCAGATGAGTGAGGTTCAAGAACTGTCTACTTCAAAAAGTCACCTGATTCCCTCCCTCCCCATTTCCCCCTCTGTTGTAATATTCTTCTCTTTTTTTTTTAGATCATCCTAACCTAATAGATTCACACCCATTAAGTAAACTAACTCTGATAGCCCAAATAGTGATGAAGCTCTGAGGAGTTAGGTGAATTGTCTTCCCATATAGGAATGTAAATAATTTATTCTTATTAAGCCCTTTATGATTTCTCATTCATGTTCACTTTTTTATGCTTCTCTTGACTCTTGTGTTTGAATGTCAGGTTTCCTCTTCAGCTCTGGTCTTTTCCTCGGGAATACATGAAAGTCCTCTATTTCATTAAATGTCCTTTTTCTCCTTTGTGGAACTATACTCAGTTTTGCTGAGTAGGTTATTTTTTTTTTTTTTTTTTTTGTAGTTTTCGTTTCTTTGTCCTCTGGAATATCAGATTCAAAGTGGAAAGAAGGAAAGTGGGATGGAGGGAGGGAAAGAAGAAAGCTAAAGTCGCTCCAGGACCCTGAAACCACCCGGCATTGTTCACGGGACTTTGCTTGCCAGATAATTTTCCCATCTATAAGCTGGAGATAATTCCACCTCCCATGAGATGACCAACGTTTAAAATGCTGCCTTGCCGGCTCCTGTTCCAGATTGAATTTTTACTCCACATTGATGTTGTCCTTGCCTGGACAATCTCTCTTCTTGGGGGGGAAAAAGCATGTGTTTGCTGATTTCCTGGTTTCTGGGCCCTGTGGGCCTCCCTTCTGTGCTGACTGCTTTGTGTCAGACTCTGGAAGTCAGCAGCTTTCTTTTTCTGCGTCGTGTTTTGTGGCATCTGCCCAGGAATAATGGCGAAGTTGGCTTTGATGGGGTGCTTTCAGGTTTTCAGAGGCCAAAGCGCCTTGGTTTGTGTCTGCGAGGAATGAGGAGGGCTCGCCGGAGCACTCCTGCCCCGGGAGCTACAACGAGAGCGCCGACACGTGCCCTGGCTGGTCCTGGGGCCGCGATCTTCCCTCTAGAATAGCAGCAGCTCCCCCCCCCCCCAAAGCACCGAAGGGCAATTTGTATTTGTCGTCATGCCGGGGCAGCGCGGCCCACAGAAGCCTCCTTAAACTCGGCCCCAGGGCCGGCCGGCTGCCCACCCCGCGGACTCTGGTAGCCGGAGCCGGCCTGGGCTTGACGTCCGAACTCCCTTTTCAGAGATGCTGCAGCAGCTGCATCAGCAGCTCGTGGAGGCCGAGCGAAGGACCATGACGTACCTGAAGCGCCACAACAAGATCCAGGCTGACTACCACAACCTCATCGGCGTCACGGCCGAGTTAGTGGATTCCCTGGAGGCCACCGTGAATGGCAAGATGGTGAGTGGGGGAGCCCCAATCAGCCCCATTTCACAGGTGGGGAAATGGAGGCAGAGAGAGGGAGGGAAGCCTGGGCAGAAAGAGCCCCCAGGTCCGGCCCTGCCTAGCCTGGAGGGAGCCTCGGTGTCCCCATCTGTAAAATGGGGATCGTCCTGGTCCTTCGGGCCTGTCAGAGGACGCCTGAGGACAGCGTCTCGCCCCCTTTACTGGGAGAGGCCGAGGGAGTCTCAGGAGATTCCCTGGAGTTGGGCCCTTCTGCCCCTTCTGTCTCCCCCCATTGGGGCTGCTTGTGTGTGTGTGGGGGCGTCCTGCCTCTTCCCCTGGCACTGGAGCATCGTTCAGGGTCCGAGCCGTACCCCCACCTCTTGGTCTCTGCATCCCTGCGGTAGGGGTTCTGGGCCGGGGAACTCCTGGGGGAGCAGCCTTTCCTCCGAGGCCTGAGAGCGTGCAGAGGCCCAGCCAGGCCCCAGGGCTCGGCCCTGCGTCCAGTGGATGAGGATGTGCGGCCCAGAGAGCTGGTAACTCCCCAGCACATCTCTGGGGGGACGTGGGGGGCAGAAATGGCTTCTCTAAAGGATCACCCCAGGGGAATTGCTCATTGGCTCCAGGAGAGGGGAGGGAGGAGGGAAAGAACATGGAAAAATATTCTAAATTAATTAACTAAATACATTTAAAATGAAAAAAAAAAAAAAAAAAGAAATGGCTTCCCAGCCTTCATCTAAAGCCCATTCGGGCATTCCGTCCGGGGCCCTGTCATAGAAGAGGTCTGTGTGCGGGGATTCCTCCCTGAGGCACAGATGTGGAAACTGAGGCTCAGAAAGGCGCCCTCGTGTCCCTCGTGTGCCCTCGGAGCCGCGATCTCTGGTCTCAGCCTCCGACGGTCATCCCGAATGGTCCGTCCTTGAACAGTAGGTCAGCAGAGGCACCGAGAAGCAGTTCCGGCCCTCTTGGACCCTGATGACGAGAATTCAATGTGGGGGAGGCCGGACGTCTCGCTCTCTCTGGAACAACCTTCCAGAAGCCGCCCGCAGAGAGCCAGACGGATGCAGACAGACGGCGGCAGCCAAGGAGAGGCCTTGGGTCCCCCTCACTCGCCGTGTGTGTCCCCCAGATCACCCCGGAGTATCTGCAGAGCGTCTGTGTCCGTCTCTTCAGCAACCAGATGAGGCAGAGCCTGGCCCACAGCATCGACTTCACCAGACCAGGAACGGTGAGTTGGCCATCAGAGCGGCCTCCGGCCCAGCCCGGCTCTGTCCCATGTCCTCCGGAGCGTCCCCTGCCTCAGGCCAGTCCCTGCCATTCGAGCTCCTTTTTGGATCTGAGCGACACCTCCTCGCCGCCCCTCAGTTTACAGGGGAGCCCCCCCCCCCATCTGGGAGGCCTGGCAGCCGCGGTGGGGCTGGACCTGGCCGTAGCTCTGGATGACTCTCCAGAAGGCTTGGAGCAGGCCGCCGCTCCACCACCAGGCTTCCGTGTCCCGATCCCACCACATCCCCGCCAGCGAGGATCGAGGATCGCTTCCTCTCCTGCCCTCTGGGCCAGGCTGGGAGGTGGTCAGCGTTGTCCTAC
Source organism: Gracilinanus agilis (assembly GCF_016433145.1). Lineage (NCBI taxonomy): Eukaryota > Metazoa > Chordata > Mammalia > Didelphimorphia > Didelphidae > Gracilinanus > Gracilinanus agilis. The sequence goes on along the minus strand of NC_058133.1, from coordinate 510,935,472 downwards.
TTGGCGTTTCTCCAGTCGAGAAGGACTTGGAGCGTTTTTTCATAGGATTATTGATGGCTTTGATTTCTCCTTCTAAAAACGGCTTGTTTGCCTCCTTTGACCATTTGTCCTTTGGCGAGTGACTTGGTTTCTTATAAATTTGACTTCGTTCTTGATAGATTTGAGAAGTTTGTTACAGTTTCCCCCAGTTTGTTGTTTCCCTTCTAATCTTGATCACGTTGGTTTTGTTTGTACAAAGACTTCAGTGTAGTCAAAACTATTCATTTTACATCTTGTAATGTTCGGTCATAATTCTTCCCTTCTCCATTTATCTGCCAGATAAACTATTCTGTGTTCTCCCAATTTACTTATAATATCACCCAACATTATCCAAATCTCATCCCCATTTGGGCCGCGTCTTGGTAGAGGCTGTGAGATACTGGTCTAGGCCTGGTTTCTGCCATGTGGTTTTCCAGTTTTCCCAGCGGTTTTTGTCAAAGAGTGAGTTCTAGTCCCAACAGCTGGGCTCTTTGGGCTTATTGAACACTAGCTTGCTGCAGTCATTTACCCAAAATCTGTTCCATGGATCCTCCCTCTGACTTAACCAGGACCAGATTGTTCTGATGACGGCTGCTTTAGAGCACAGTTTGAGATCTGGTACTGCTAGGCCACCTTCCTTCACATTTTTTTTCATTATTTCTCTTGATATTCTTGATATTTTGTTCCTCCAGATGAACTTTGTTGTTATTTTTTCTAGTTCTACAAAATAGGTTTTTGGTCGTTTGATAGGTATGGCACTGAATAAGTAAATGAATTTCAGTAGGATTGTCATTTTTATTACATTAGCTCATCCTATCCATGAGCAATGAATGTTTTCCCACTTATTTAGATCTAGTTTTATTTGTGTGAAAAGTGTTTTATAATTGTGTTCATATAATTCTTGTGTTTGTCTTGGCAGATAGATTCCCAAATATTTTCTATTATCTAGAGGGATTTTAAATGGATTTTCTCTTTCTAACTCTTGCTGCTGGGCTTTGTTGGAAATATATAGAAATGCTGATGATTTCTGTGTGTTTATTTTGTATCTGGGGACTTTGCTAAAGTTATTCATTATTTCCACCAGCTGTTTTGTTGATTCCCTGAGGATACCTTCCTATCATCCACAAAGAATGATTGTGTGGCTTCCTCATGGCTTCCTTTAACCCTTTCCATTTCTTTTGCTTCTCTAATTGCTACTGCTAGCATTTCCAGTTCAATATTAAAGAATAGAGGTGACAGTGGGCATCCCTGCTTCACTCCTGATCTCATTGGGAAGGCCTCTAATTTGTCCTGATTGCACATGATACTTGCAGATGGTTTTAGATAGATATTGCTTATTATGTTAAGGAAAGGCCTTTTTATTCCTTTGCTTTCTAGTGGGTTTTTTTAACCCTTACCTTCCTTCTTAGCATTAATACTATGTACTGGTTCCCAGGCAGAAGAGTAGTATAATAATTAAAAATGGGTTTGACAAATATAAGAATTTTTTAATTATTGTGGTTGCCATTTATAAAAATTAACTTTTAAGTCATAAGGCTGTTAGTAGCTTTAGTAGCTTTATTACAGCAAGGTAGAGATAGTAAAGGGGGAAATGTAGGAAGGAGGTAGAAAATATTGCCTACCTAAATACCCTAAGTTCAGATCCGAATGGCTCCAGACCGAAGAGAGCATCCCACTGAAGACAGGAGAAGAGCTGAAGAGCCAGTGTCTCCAGCCAGGGTCTTCTCAACCCAAATAAGTCACCAAAGCCGAATGCCTTAAGCCACCAATGCCAAATCCAAGGCAGAATTGAATGTCTAATCAAGCTAAGCCACACCAGACTGAGCTGCAAAAGACTGAGCTGCCAAAAAGACCAAACCGCCAAAAAGAGCATGAGGGTCCCAGTGGCTCCTGCTTATACACAGTTTGCTCTCCCCATCAGCTCTCCCCATCACTCCCCAGGGGGCAGTGGCTGTGGGATCCACCTCCAGTCCTCTGAGGGTGTGAACTTTTATCAAAAAGATCCTCAATGAGAGTCAGGCCTAGAGACAGGAGGTCCTGGGTTCAAACCCGGCCTCAGCCACTTCCCTGCTGTGTGACCCTGGGCAAGTCACTTGACCCCCAATGCCCACCCTTACCAATCTTCCACCTATGAGACTATACACCGAAGTACAAGGGTTAAAAAAAAAAAAAAAAAAAAAAAAAAAAGATCCTCAAGTTCCTGACTAAGTTAAAAGGGTAGAGCACTCAAGTACTTGATTGATTAAATTAAGATAAAAAGATTCCCTTTCACTGTAGTAAGGGCTAGGCAATGGGGGTTAGGTGACTTGCCCAGGGTCACATGGCTAGGCAGTATCTGAGGTCAAATTTGAACACAGGACCTCCCATCTCTAGGCCTGACTCTCCATCCACTGAGCCATGGAGCTGCCCCTCTTTCTAGTGTTTTTAATAGGAATGGGTATTGTAGTTTACCAAAGGCTTTTTCTGCATCTATTGAGATAATCTTCTGATTTCTATTAGTTTGGTTATTGATATGGTCAATTATGCTGATAGTTTTCCTAATATTAAACCAGCCCTGCATTCCTGGTATAAACCCCCACCTCGTCATAGTGAATAATCCTGGTGATAATATTGCTAGAGTCTCCTTGCTAGTATTTTATTTAAAATTTTTGCACCTATATTCATTAATGAAATTGGTCTGTAATTTTTTTCTCTGTTTTTGCTCTTTCTAGCTTAGGTAACTACAATATTTGTGTCATAAAAAGAATTTGGTGGGATTCCTTCTCTGCCTATTTTCCTAATTAGTTTATATAGTATTGGAATTAACTGTTCTTTAAATTCTTGATAGAATTCACTTGTGAATCCATCTGGCCCTGGGGATTTCTTCTTAGGGAATTCATTGGTGGCTCCTTCAATTTCTTTTTCTGAGATGGAATTATTTAAGTATTCTTTTTCCTCTTTTGTTAATCTGGGCAATTTATATTTTTCATATAGGTTGTCAGATTATTGTCATACAATTGGGAAAAATAGCTCCTGATATGTGATTGCTTTAATTTCCTGTTCACTGGTGGTGAATAAATTCTTTTCATTTTTGATATTTTTGATATATTTTGATAATAACCAATGCTCTATTTTTTGTTTGTTTTTTGCATAAAACCAACTCTTAGTCTTATTTATTAGTTCAGTGATTCTCTTGCTATCAATTTTATTAATTTCTCCTTTGATTTAGGATTTTCAATTTAGTCTTTAATTGAAGATTTTTTTTTATTTTAAACCCTTAACTTCTGTGTATTGACTTATAGGTGGAAGATTGGTAAGGATAGGCAAATGGGGGTCAAGTGGCTTGCCCAGGGTCACACAGCTGGGAAGTGTCTGAGGCTGAATTTGAACCTAGGACCTCCTGTCTCTAGGCCTGGCTCTCAATCCACTGAGCTACCCAGCTGCCCTAATTGAAGATTTTTAATTTGTTCTTTTTCTAGTATTTTTTAGTTGCCTTCCCAATTAATTGAGCTACTTTATCTCTATTCTGTTGATGTAAATGTGTAGAGATATAAATTTTCCCCTAAGTACTGCTTTTAATTTCATTGTCATTCTCTTTAATGAAATTAATAATTGTTTCTATAATTTGTTTTTTGATCTACCCCTTTTTTGCATTAGATTATTTAGTTTTCAATGAGTTTTTGACTTGTCCTTATCATCTGAAAAGGATGCATGTATTATTTCTGCTTTTCTGCATTTGATTGTGAAGTTTTTATAGTCTGATATATAGTCAGTTTATATATACCTTGTACTGCTGAAAAGAAGGTATAATTCTTTTGGTTCCTATCCAGTTTTCTCCAGAGATCTATTAGTTCAAACTTTTCTAAAATTTCATTCATTTCCTTCACTTTTTTCTTGTTTATTTTTTGGTTTGACTTATATAGATCTGAAAGGGGGAAATTGAGGTCTCCCACTAGTATAGTTATCCATTTCCACTTTAAGCTAATTTAATTTCTCCTTTAAAAATTTGGAGGCTACACCATTTGGCACATATCTATTTAGGATTCATATTACTTCATTGTTTATGGTATCTTTTACCAAGATGTAATTTCCTTCCTTATATCTATTAATTAAATCTTTTTTTGCTTTAGCTTTGTCTGTGATCATGATTGCTACTCCTGCTTTTTTTTTTTTTAAATAATTTTTTATTTTTAGAAAAAATTTCCCTGGTTACATAAGTCATGTTTTTACTTTACCCTTCACCCCCTTCACCCCCCCATCCCCCAATTCACCCCTCCCCCCTGCCCGTAGCTAATTCGCATTTCCACTGGTGTGGTCAGTCAAGACTTATTTACACATTATTGATAGTTACATGGGTGTGGTCTTTTCAAGTCTACATCCCCAATCATGTTCTCATCAACCCAAGTGTCCAGGCAGTTGTTTTTCTTCTGTGTTTCTACTCCTGCAGTTCTTCCTCTGAATGTGGATAGTGTTCCTTTCCATAAATCCCTCCGAATTGTCCTGGGTCCTTGCATTGCTGCTAGTACAGATGTCCATTACATTCGATTTAACCATAATATATCAGTCTCTGTGTACAATGTTCTTCTGGCTCTGCTCCTTTCACTCTGCATCAATTCCTGGAGGTCTTTCCAATTCACATGGAATTCCTCCAGTTTATTATTCCTTTGAGCACAATAGTATTCCAGCTACTCCTGCTTTTTTTACTTCAGATGATGCACATTAAATTCTGCTCCAGCCCCTTATCTTTACTCTGTGTGTGTCTCCCTGCCTCAGATGTGTTTCTTATAAACAACATATTATAGAATTGTTTTTATTCCACTCTATTATTTGATTCTATTTTATAATGAGTTCATCCCATTCACATTTACAATTATGATTACCAACTGTGTATTCTCCTTCATCTTTTTCCCTTTTTGATTCTGCTCTTTTCCCTTTCACAGGTGTTTTGCTTTTAATCACCAGCCTCTACTTCTCCCTCCCTTCTATTACTCCCCCTTCTTTATCTTATTCCCCTCCTACTTCTTTATAAGATAAGGTAGGATTCTATACCCAGATGAGACTGGCCATTATTCCCTCTCTGAGCCAATTCCAGTCAAAGTAAGGTTTAAGCATTCCCCCATCACCACCTTCATCCTCCCCTCCACTGTAATAGTTTTTTGTGCCTCTTTAGGTGAGATAATATACCCTATTCTATGTCTCTCTTCCCTTTTCTCTCAATGCACTCCTTTTTCACCCCTTAATCCTAATGATCTTACTCCTACCCCCTCTGTCTGTCTATTTATACTCCTTATGACTAATACTGACAAAAAATTTCAAGAAATTTAAATATCATCTTTCCACATATGAATAGTGGACCTTATTGAATACTTTAAATTTTATTTCTTAGTTACCTTCTTATGCTTCTCTTGAGTCTTGTATTTGGACATCAGATTTTCTGTTTAGGTCTTATCTTTTCATCAGGAAAGCTTGGAAATCTTCCATTTTATTAAATGACCATTTTTCCCCCTGGAAGAATATATTCAATTTTGCTGGATAGATGATTCTGGGTTGTAAATCTAGTTCTTTTGTCTTCTGGAATATCATATTCCAAGACTTCCTATCCTTTAATGTGGAGGCTGCTGAAGCCTTTGTAATCATTATAGCTCCATGGTATTTGAATTGTTTCTTTCTGGTTGCTTGCAGTATTTTCTCCTTGCCTCGGTGGCTCTTGAATTTAGCTATAGTATAATATTGCCCAGAGCAATATCCGTGTCTGGCAGAGCAGAATGGGAGGCCCCCAGAGGAGGCTGAGGGAGGCTTCAAGGGGTATCTGGGAAGTCCAAAGGAAGAGGGACGTGAAGAGTCCAGGCCACAGAGCTGGGCAGCCAAGAGGACCATCCATGGGCGGGTAGAGCCCTGAGTGCGAGGGCCCAAGGAGGCTCGCGGGCTTGACCACCCGGGATGCCTGGGTCACTGGGCAGACGAGTCAGAATACAGACATTTGTACAGCGCCGGAAAGTACCAGAGGCTCACTATGACCCTGAGAGGGAGGAGCTGGGAGGACCCCCATTCTACAGATAAGGAAACTGAAGCAGATGGGTAAAGTGATTGCTTGGGGGCCAGAGGCCAGATCTGGGCAGTGGTACTGCCAGGCCACCTCAGTGGACGGCTGGGGAGACGTGGAACACTGAAGCCTGATGAGGCCCCATGAGAGAAGGGGTTCTGGGCCTGGGGGGGAGGATGGACGGGGCGTCGGAGAGAGCCCAGAGAGCCGAGGCCCCCCGTGATGGGCAGGAGCTCCGCGCAAGGCAGAAAGAGAGCCAGTTCGGGGGTGCCCTCAAGGAGTTCCTGCTTGCCAGCTCCCCCCACTGACTAGGAATGCCATCGGGGCCCCCCGCTCAGAGAAGGCAGGATTCTGGGGATGGAGGCTTGGCGCTGGGCCTCGGAGTGGAGCAGGCCTTGGTCCGACCCCCACACCCGGCCCCCACACCCGGCCCCGGGCTCACCATTCCCTCAGCAGCAGGGTCGCCCCAAGCTCCCGGCTCCAGGGCCTTCTGCTCTCTGGCTGGACCCAGAATCCCCTCCTGGCCTTTCACCCAGACTTGGACACTCGTTAGCCTCCAGCCTCCCCTCTGTGAGCCGGGATGATGGCAGAGCAGGTGGCCGAGGGGAAGGGGAGGGGCTGGGCAGGGATGGCCACCAGGGGGCGCCCCGGACTGGCCAGGCTGTCGCTTTCAGAGTCGGCCCCAGCCTGCTCCCGGGAGGCCCGCCAGAGGCCCCAAGTGTGGATGGGGGAGAGGCAGGGCCTTCGCTGGGCCTTCTCCCTGCATCTGTGCGGGTGTCCCGTGTCCCCCCAAAGCCTGAAGCCCGGCGGAGGCCTCGTGGCCGTTTGTCCAGCATTGCCCGAGGCGGCCAGGGTGGGCGGCGGACAAAGGGAGGGCACCGAGGGGAGCCTCCCGGCCAGCCCCCCCTTCTCTCCCAGCCCCCCACCCTCGGGGGCCTTCCCAGACTCCTCGGGGTGCTCCTGGGGCGCTGACGAGCTCAGGGGGATCCCCCGTTGTGCTGACTAAAGGGGGGCTGCGGCAGGGACTTGTGCCGTGAGGGAGGCCTTCGGGGCTTCCTTTCCATTCACTCCTCTTCCTCCCTGTCTCCTCCCAGGCCTCCACCATGTTGAGGGCCTCCCTGGCGCCCGCGTAAGTAATGATCTCCCTCCGCTCCCTCCTGGCAGACCCCGGGGCGGCGGGAGGCTCCCGGCCCTGCCGGCCATTTGGCCGTGGTCCCCACGTCCTGAGGGGGTGCCGGAAGCGTCTCCCCGGCAGCGAGGCCCCGAGGCGGCGCCCTCACAGGGACCCTCGTCCTGTCCTCTTTGGGTGCTGAGCAGGAAGCTGAAGGAAGTCCCGCTGCTGCCCTCCCTGGACTACGAGAAGCTCAAGAAGGACCTGACCTTCGGCAGTGACCGGCTGAAGGCCTTCCTGCTGCAGGCGCTGCGCTGGGTACGTGCGGGCCTCCCTGACCCCCCCCTCCCCGGCCTCCCTGACTCCCCCCCGCCGGCCTCCCTGACCCCATCTGGCCTCCCTGCCCCCCGCCCCGGCCTCCCAGGGCCTCGTCTCCACTTCAGAGTGTCCCCGAGGTTTTCTCTTGCCACGTGGGGGAGAGCGTGCAGAGTGGGGGGAGCCTCCTCTGTGGGGTGCCCCCGGGGGGTGACGCTCTCCGCTAGGGACACCCCGCCCGGCCTCAGCCCACGTCCTGGCACCAGAGCAGCTCAGGCCGCAGGGCCGCCACTGCCGGCTTTGGGCTCCTCGGGGGCCCCCGTGGCCGGACAGCGAAGGCGCCCAGCGCCCGAGGGGGCAGTTCCGCTCTGGGGGTTGCGCCGGTGACAGGAGACCCCGCCATGGAACAGCCTTTACATGCTCTAGAGCGTGGCCAGCCAGCGAGCGAGCAAGGGACAGACAGACAGCCGGGGGCGCTGCGCTCGGGGGAGGGTCTGCAGGCGGTAACGAGCACCCCCAGAGGCCTCGCGAGGGTCTGCGGAGCTTTATAAACACACCTCGTGGGATCCCCAGAGGCAGGGAGGCAGGTGCTCCCCTCATCCCCATTTCCCAGATGAGGAAACTGAGGCAGATGGGGGTGAAGTCACCAGGCTACTAAGGCCACACGTGGCTCTCCCTGCCTCCAGGCTCTGCGCTGTCTGGGCGGAGCCCCCCAACCACCCCTAAGAAGGGGCGCCCCTGCCAGAGGAGGGCCCGGGGCCCCTCCGGGCCTCTGACGGAGACAGGGGAAGGGCGGCGTCCGAGGGGAGGCCGTGCCGTGTGGAGACACCGAGGAAGGGGCGCCGGCTGGGCCCTGCCGTCCTGGTTCCGGCCCATCGGGCTTCTCTGTGTCCCAGCAGCCCATGGGGCCGGCACTCCCCCCTCCCCTCAGTTGGCAGACGTCCCCCGTCCTGTCCAGTCTGTCTTGCTGACGCCCCTCCGGCGGGGGCGGCCTCAGGCACCGCCTTCCCCAGCCCCCGGGCACTGCCCTCACCAGGCCTGGCAGAGCTCCTCGAGGGCCCACGAGATTCCCCACGTCCACCCCCCACACGGAGGGCTCCCAGGAGGGCTCTGCCCGCTGCCCCGGGTGCAAGAACAGCCCGCAGACTGCCGCCTTCTCTCCCCCAGCGTCTGACCACGTCTCATCCCGGAGAGCAGAGGGAGACGGTGCTGCAGGCCTACATCAGCAACGACCTGCTGGACTGTCAGAGCCACCGCCAGGTGGGTGAGGCACGAGGGGCCCCTGGCCAGGCCGCGGGCAGCTGCAGGACCTGCTCCCGGAGGGCTCCCAGAGGGCTCTCCTTCGCCCTTGCTGCCTTCACTCTTGTCACCAGCCGGGGCCCATCCAGGACAGCTGTACCCTCTTTTTTTAAACCCTTCTGCATTGGGATCAGTTCTGAGGCAGAAGAGAGTAAAGGGCTGGGCAATGGGCATTAAGTGACTTGCCCAGGGTCATACAGCTAGGAAGTGTCTGAGGCCAGATCTGAGCCCAGTGCCTCCATCTCTAAGCCCAGCACCCCCCCATCGGACCCTTGACCCTTCCCTTCTCATCTCTGCCCCCTCGGCCACTTTCTTATCTTCATTCTTTTCTCTACTGGCTCTCTCCCTGGTCTACAAACATGCCAGGGCTCCTCGACCCTGGCAGCCTTCTCTACCTCCCCTTGAACCAGTCTTGGCCTTTGGCTTCCTCCCCTCACTTCTTGGCCCACGGACCAGGCTTCCCGTCCTCCCAGCAGACCCTGTAAGGTGACCTATGACCTCACAGCCAATCCCCCCAGACAAGATGGCCCAGGCCACCTCAGACCCAGGCTGACCCAAAGAGAGGGTCTCCTCTTTTCCCTTCCACACTTCTGTCGGGGACACCTGCCCATCTGCCCTTTCCACAGCCTTGGCGTTGCTCCAGACTGTGCCCTTCCTATCCTCTGCCAGTTCTTGGCCATTTTCCCACCATCCCTTCTGACCTTTTAGACTCGGTTTCCTTCTTTGTTCAGTCTGGACTGTTAGCTGCGACAGCCTCCTCCCTGGGCTTCCTGCTTTCTCTCTCTTCCTTTCTCCCTCCCTCTGCCTCCACCAAGCTCCCAAGAGTGTCTGAAAGTGGGGGTGTGACCGTGGCATTCCCCATCCATCCCGGCAGTTCTCTGTCCCTCTGGGTGAAACGGTAAACCCCTCTGTTGGGTTTTCCAAAGCCTTCTCAAGTGGACCCGAACCCCATTTTCTGAGCAGCCACTGGGGTTGGAGGCTGGTTGGATGCAGAGTGAGGAAGGGATGAGCCAAAGCCTGGAAGGATGGGCGTGCCTCTGGCAGAAATGGGGAGGGGAGAAGATGGCGGCCGGGTGTGATGACCCCCACAGGAAGAGGCTGCAGCCCGGGTGGGCTTCTGTGACCATGTCTCTGACTTGTAGATTTAGTGAGAAAAGCACTCGGGGTCACTCTTCCTCACTCCCCTTCTTTACGTTGGCTTTTTCTTGCAGAGGAATGTGCTCCAGCTGCTGCATTCCAAGAGTGACGTGGTCCGACAGTACATGGCACGGCTCATCAACGCCTTTGCATCGCTTGCAGAAGGTGAGAGTTCGGATCCTGCTGCCTCATGTGAGCCACTCCTGCTCTGTAGAAAGGGAAGTCCTGGAAGGCTCCAGTCTTTCTCCCCTTGTTGGTGCATCCTAACAGGGGACTGCAAGCACTTGCCTTGGGTTTTCTTAGCCAAGTCCAGTGACCGCCTGGGCTTTGCCTTGCCTGTGCCTCTTTCTAAAAGATTCCTGAAAGGTACTACCAGCTTTTGGCAGCGCCCTTTTCAGGACACAGCGAAATGGGGGGGCCATCAAAGCTGATGTGCTCAGTGCCTCAGACCCTTCCTAGCTGGGTGACCCTGGGCAAGTCACTTCACCCCCATCACCTGGACCTTAGTGTTCTTCTGCTTTAGAACCAATGCACAGTATTGATTCTAAGATGGAAGGCGAGGGTTAAAAAAAAAGCCCATCTCTGTCGTCACTGCAATCAAAGCAAAGCCGAGAATCCCAAAGATAACCCAGACCGGCCCCGGGAGCAGAGCGAGAGCTTGCTCTCTCAGAACGAGGCGCCCCAGTTTTCTGCAGATTTGCTCGTGGTTTGAGCATGTCTGAGGGCTTGTGCAGACGGGACATGCTTTGGTCAGTCAGTTATTTAGTAAAAATCACACACGCTGGAATGGTGCTCGGAAGCGGGCCGAGCAATGGCCTCTTCCCATAGGCTGGGCGGTGCGGAAGTCTTCCTAAGCTCGTTTTACAAAAGTCAGAATGGAGGCTCAGGAGGTCGGGTAACTTGTCCAGAGTCACCGAAGTCGGGATCAGCCCCAGGATCTGAATCCAGCTCCCTTGGTGTTCTACTCTACTATTCTGGGAACGTGGACTAGCTTGGGAACTCAGCCCCAACTGATAGCACCAGGTCCCCGTGGAGTTGCCTCTCATGGCAGGCAGGGAGGGCACAGCTGGCATTTCTACACAAGTGCCAGTGCCTGGGAACTGGACCGTGGCGTCAGAGCCAAGCCTCCTCCCTCTGTCTGTCTATCTGCTAGATCAAGCCTAGAGTCCGGCCTGCCTGGCTCCGGGGTAGCTGCTGCTGCTCTGGGCTCCCCCCGCCTCACTCACACCTCAGGCTTGACTCCCCCCCTCCCAGAAAGGCTTTCAGAAAACCCGACCTTAGTTGGAATGGGGGAGGATGGCTGTTTTGTGGCTTGTGACCTTTCTTGTCTGAGGAGTAAAGCCATGGCCTTCAGCTCCCGCCTCAGTCCCTGGGGAAGAGAAATCTTCTATTTAAAATGAGTTCTTGGGGGCAGCTGGGTAGCTCAGTGGATAGAGTGCCAGGCCTGGAGACGGGAGGTCCTGGGTTCAAATCCAGCCTCAGACACTTCCCAGCTGTGTGACCCTGGGCAAGTCACTTGACCCCCATTGCCCACCCTGACCACTCTTCTGCCTTGGAGCCAATACACAGAAGTTAAGGGTTCCAAAAAAAAAAAACAAACCCAAATAAATAAATAAATAAATGAAGCGAGTTCTTCCCAGGCTGGTGCCCGCTGTGGTCTGGGCGGCATAGCCAGTGTAATCACGATTGAGCCTCTTCCCAGCCGAGCTTGCCCCCAATCCCACGTGCCCTTCTCTCCCGGCCTAGGTCGACTCTACCTCTCCCAGAACACCAAGCTGCTAAGGATGCTGGAAGAGAGGCTGAAAGAGGAGGACCAGGACCTGCTCACCCGCGAGAACGTGCTCGGCGCCTTGCAGAAATTCAGCCTCAGGTGAGGTCTCTGCAGCGGGTCAGGGAGGGTCTGTGAGGGCAGCCGGGCCTTAGATACCCGCCATGCTGCTTCGTGGAGGGAGGGAGGAGCCACCTCGGAAAGGGCGAACAAGCCCCGGATGTCTCGCTCCCCTTGGAAAAACAACCAAGAGATCTTCAGCTCTCCCGGAGGTCTCCCAGGAGCTCCCCCTGCCTCGCCTACAGGCCTCCCCTGGTGAGAGGAGGGAGGGCCGTCCGGTCCCCGCCCGCTGGGCTTCCCTGGAGATCGCCTGCCCGCGAGCTGGTTTCCTTTGTGCCACGCGTCAGCACAGACGCTGCTGCGTAGGCTGCCCTCGGTGTTCTGCGTCTGCTCAGACGAGCCGTCCCCGCTTCTTCCACGGCCGTAGAGCAGCTGGAAAGGCGGAGAGGTTGTCTCGGAGGCCGACTCCAGGCTAGTCGGGTAGCCGGGGCGGCCTCGGGCCTCCGACTCCCAACCCAGCGTCGTCTGCCCTGAAAGAAGCAGCTGCCTCCCTCCGCCGCTTTCCTTTCCTCCAGGGCTGCGCTTCCTTCTCTCCCCAAACTCTCCCCACCCTCCAGGGCTGGGGTCTTCCCCGAGGACCCCTCCTCCTCGGCCCCTCCGCACCAACAGGCTGCGCCCCGCGTTAGAAGGAGCAGAAATACGGTTCCAGGCAAATAGTCTATTTTATCCTGCACAACCGCTCAGTGGGTTTCAGACTGCAGAGTTCTGGAGTGGGGAGAGACCTCGTTAGGCCCTAAAAAGATCTCTACAGAATACACCCTCCCACAGCGGTCATCCAGCTTTGGTTTGCACACCTGAGGGTCACAGGGGGCTCACTACCTCCAGAGGTAGCCTCGTCCACTTTCCTGCTTCGGCCTCCTCAAGGACTCCCAAGAAAACCTAATGAACTGCCTCGACGGGATGCCGTGACGAGCATTTCTTTCTCGTGGCAGCGTCTAAGCCTCCCTTGGACTGGTCTTCTCACTCTTCTTCCCCCTGAGGGAGGCGAGGGGGCCGCAGGGGCATCTCTGCCAGGCCCAGGAAGCTCCGCTTCTTTTCTGACCGCCACCTGGGCCGCTTGTCTCCCGATTCCGGCCCCCCTTCCCTCGGGGGCTCAATCGATCCCGGCCTTTCCGTGCAGCGGCCCTCGCAGGGTCTCCGACGGTCCCCGAGGCTGCCCTCCGGGGCTACGACTTCGGCCTGTGGTCCGGCTGAAGATGCCCACACGCGGGGTTGTTGGGAGGAGAGCCGTCAGACTTGTGGAGCGGCCGAAGGGGGGCACTGGACTGGGGTCCGGAGGTCCGAGTCTGAATACGGGCGCCCCGGGCTTTGGCCTCCCCCCTGCACAGGGGCACGATGGCCTCCCGGGCCCTTCCCGCCCTCAGTCCGAGCCGACGCCACCTGCTGAAAGTCCGGCTTTCACGAGCAGAAGCCGGGAGTGGCGGCCCTCACCTGGCTGTCCTTGGCACCCTCCCTGAGCTTCCCCAGCTGCGGAGACACGTGGCGGGCGAGAGAGAGCTTCCGGCTCGTCCTCTTTCCTGAAACAGTCCCCGAAGCTTCGGGATCCTGAGATCTCGGCACGCTCCGCCGGGGCCTTCCCAGCATCTCCCCCACCGAGACGTCACGGCATTGGAGTGAGACACGGCCAGCCGGGAGGAGCCGAGCCGTCGTCTTCTCCTTCCTCGGATGCTTGAGACCTTTCCTCGCCCAGGAGCCCCAAGAGTTAGGAGCCCCAAGAGTTAGGAGCCCCAAGAGTTAGGAGCCCCAAGAGTTGGGAGCCCCAAGAGTTAGGAGCCCCAGAGGTCAGGAGCCCCAGTGGTCAGGGGCCCCAGTGGTCAGGGGCCCCAGTGGTCAGGGGCCGCAGGGGTTTGAGCACGTTCTCACCAGGAAGCTCGGGGCTCTTGTGCTCTGTTGACACCAGGAGGAAAACAGGGAGCCTGAGGCCAGCAGCTCCCGGCTGCCCCGTGATAGCCTGGCCCAGACTCGGCTGTCAGACCTTCCTCAGTGTTCCAGGGAATTCGGGGGTCGGAGGGGCCTCACCGCAGTAACCGAGTCTCAAAGTCAGGAAGCATTTATGACGAGGTTCTGTGCCAGGCGCTGTGCTAAGTGTGGGGGACCCAAGGAAGGCCTCCCTGGCTTCAGGCTCGCCCCCTGGCGGGGCAGTCAGCACACAGGCAGCTCTGCCCATACAGATAAAGGCAGGGTGGCTGGGTGGTGATCTCAGGGGGGGGGGGAAGGCTCTAGCACTGAAGGGGACCAGCCAAGGCTTCCTTTTGGGGAAGGTGAGATTTAAGGGGAGTCTTGAAGGAGGCCTGGAGGCAGAGGCGAGGAGGGAGGAGATGCCAGGCATGGGGCAGAGGCAGTAGAAAGGGCAGGACTTAGGAGGTGGCGCTGTGCTGAGGTCCCAGGTTGGCAGAGGGCAGCGGGATGGAGTTTGTAAAACGTGACCCCCGATGCGAAGTTGAAAAGGGCCCCGATGTATATATTGTAAACCCTCCCCTTGTCTTAGAATCAGTCCTCTGTATTGGTTCCAAGGAGAAGAGCCGCAAGGGCTGGGCAATGGGGGTCAAGTGACTTGCCCAGGGTCACACAGCTAGGAAGTGTCTGAGGCCAGATTTGAACCCGGGATCTCTTATCTCTGGGCCTGGCTCTCTGCCCACTGAGCCTCCTTGCTGTCTGCCCCAGGGGCTGTGACGGGGCAGCTTTGGGGCACCTTCTGCACCCTCGAGCCACACGGGCTAGATTGTGGGGAGCAGCGCTGTAGGCGGAACCATCACCTCCTGGAAATCCGGGTCTGGTAGGCCGCTGCGAGCCCTTCTACCGTCCTAGGCTTGGGAGGGGCCCGGCCGAACCAGCTCATCTTACAGAGAAGGAAACGCAGCCTCGGAGAGGCCTCCCCTGGCAGAGACAGGCTCGAAGCCGTCTCGGGCCCAGAGCGCTGCCCGCCGCGCCGCATGGCGTCCCTCTGGGAGTCGCCCTGCCAACGGCAGCTCGGCGAGGCCAGCCGAAGCGCCCCACACCTGTTCTGGGCTTGGCCTCTTCCACAGAACCCAGGCCGGTTCTCTGCCCTACACAGATGCCCGGATCCCCCCGGGCACGTGGGGCGGCTTGTTCCGGGGCTCGACTCCCGACGGGACCCACTGAAGCCAGGTGGGGGGCCCGGCCGCAGCGCGAGGCTCGGCCCCGGAGGAGCAGCTCAGCAGGGTTTCCCTTGCAGGCGCGGGCTGCAGTCCACCATGATCCAGGATGGCCTCATCTTCTGGCTCATCGACGTCCTCAAGGACCCCGACTGCCTGTCCGACTACACGCTCGAGTACTCCGTGGCCCTGCTGATGAACCTCTGCCTGCGCAGCGCAGGTCTGCCGCCTCGGGCCCCGGGGGAGGGGGGCAGCTCGGCCTCGGCCTCCGGCCTTCCCGCCTCCTTCCTGTCTCGGTCCGTCGGGCGCCATCCTGCCCAGCTTGCTTCGATAGGGGGGCCTTGGAGGGGAGATGAGTCCGAGGCAGCTGGCAGTCCGGAAAGGGGGCCCAGAGCCGGGGATCCCCGGCCTAACCTCGTCCTCCTGGGAGGAGGAAGGGCAGACGAGGCTTCGCACGTGACTGCGGGCCCAAAGCATGGAGCTGATGATGTGCCTCTTCCCGGGTTAGAGGAATCCACTTACTTGGGGTTCCAACTCCATGGCTAGGCCCTAGCAGGGTGCAGGGGACAGAACTCTGGCCTGGAGTTGGGGAGACCCAAGTTCAGATCCAGCCCCAGTGTGAGCCCACGTGAGTCATTTGGCCTCTGCCTCAGTTTCCTTGACTGTACCAGGGGGACAATAGCAGCACCTCTCCCGGGGTCAGTGAGAGGGTCAGATGAGGTGCTATTTGTGAACCTCTGCCAGCACGCGGCTCCCCCCCTTTCCTTCCACCACAGGGGGTGCTTGTTTCACTTTTCACCACAGTACCCGTGTGGGAGGAGGGGCAGCACCCCTGTTTGTCCTACTTGGAAGCAAAGGGGGGCTGGCATGTCCAGGAGGCACAGCCAAGTGTCACCGTGGAGGCCATGTTGGATCTGAGTTCAAATCTTGCCTCTGCCATTTGGCAGCTCTTTGGGCCTTCTTCCACCACCTGGGGGGCTCATGACACCTTCCTCCCAGGGCCATTGAGCACCACACGAGAGGCGCAGGATGGCAGCCTTCCCTCCCCGTTCCTGGGCTCAGGGCGCAGAGCTCTCATCCATCTCCTTTTCCTGCAGGGAAGAACATGTGCGCCAAGGTGGCCAGTCTGGTGCTCAAAGTCCTCTCAGACCTGCTCGGCCACGAGAACCACGAGGTATTGCCTGCCGGGTTAACCCTGGGGCGGGGGTCGGGGGGCCTTGGTACGGGGGGGGAGGTTTGCCATGATGACTTTTTATTTATTTATTTTTAATTTTATTTTTTTAAACCCTTAACTTCTGTGTATTGGCTCCTTGGTGGAAGAATGGTAAGGGTGAGCAATGGGGGTCAAGTGACTTGCCCAGGGTCACACAGCTGGGAAGTGTCTGAGGCCAGATTTGAACCCAGGACCTCCCATCTCTAGGCCTGACTCTCAATCCACTGAGCTAACCAGCTGCCCCACCATGATGACTTTTTAGTCATTATTCCGTGTTCTTTGATGCACACGTGGAGGCACTCCAGAAAGCTCTTTGGAGGAGGCGCCTCCTCCGCAGCGTGTTTGCAGCATCTGACGGTGTCCCTCGCAGGCAGTAAATCATATTTGCAGTAAGCCATGATGCCGCGTGCGGCGTAGCAGCCAGGCTCCCAGAGGGCAGGTCAGCCGAGTTACAGAGCAAATAGAGACTAGAACCATATCCGTAGGGGCCGTTCTCTTCCCCCCGCAGAACCAGATGCATCAGGCCAAAAAACAAACAAGAAAGAAGTGAAGGCGCGTTTAGAATGGTTCAAAGTTAGTCTGGTCGGAGCACTGGAGAACACCGAATGGGACTAGAAGGACTAGACGCTTTCTCAGCAGCACCCGGCACCGGCACAAAGCCTCGCAGCCCCAGGCAGAAAAGCAGAAATAGTCAATGCCATAAGAATTGCCTGCAGAAAAAGAGGCTCTCCCTCGGGGTTCCTCCTGCAGCCTCGTGGCCGTGTCTGCACTGACTGGGGCTCGCTTAGAATCGGGGCGGGCCGGGGCAGGGGAGGGCCGGACACATGGTCAGGAGGGCTTTCCCTGCTTCTTTCTGGGGGAGTGAGCAGGGCTCTTGTTGGTCCCACTGAAGAAAAGGGCTGGAGAGGAGAGGGGGGTCCCTCTTGGTGAGGACGGAGCTACTGAGAAAAACACAAAGAATCCCGGTTGTTGGAAAGAGCTCTGCGGTCCTCACAGCGACCCCTGCCTACAGAGAATGGACACCCGCCGCCTTTGGAGAGAGCCCAGTGACCTGGCTAGAGGCGTAGCTGGGAGGAGTCTCACTGGGCACACTTTGGCTTTGGGTAACGAGGGCGCCGAGACAAGGCCGTAAGGTGTGTTCTCGCCTCTTCCCCCACAGATCCAGCCCTACGTGAATGGCGCCTTGTACAGCATCCTTTCCATACCATCCATCCGGGAGGAAGCAAGGGCGATGGTGAGAAACTTGGGGGGGACGTCAGAGATCCTGGTGACGCCATCCGTGCCTGGGGGGACAAGGGTGGGGGAAGAGACCCCAAACCCCACCGGCTATTTTAGGGTTTCCTGCCCAGATGCTCCATTAGAGGCTTTCCAGGCAGCTCCGAGGGAGTCCCCTCCCCCCGCCCACCTCAGTTTCTTCATCTACAAAATGGGGCCCATACTAGGCCCCGCCTCCCCGGGTGGGTTTGTCGAGTGCTCCGCAACGCTCTGAAAGCCGCGTCAAGGCCACCTTCGTTCTCCTGCTCGTGTTCCTCATGCTTATCTGCCACGAGTGGGCACGAGGGCGTCCGCATTTGGGAACGGTTCCGCCGCTGGCCCCTTAGGTCGTCTCCAGGCCTCTGAGCACACATGGCTTCTTCCCACGGATCCCGCCTGGCTCTAAGGACGAATTCGGCACCAAGAGGGGTGAAGGGCCGGCTCGAACCCAGAACACGAGCTCAGGCTCGCCTCTCGCCCAAGAGACGCTGGAGGCTTTCCGCATGGCAAGCACGAGCAGCCCCACAAAAGGTGAGATTCGACCGCTTGGCTGATGGGAAAAGCGGAGACAGCTCTGGGCCCACCACCCGGAAGACTCCTTGTCCTGAATGCAGATCCAGTGGCAGACACTCGCTAGCCGTGAGACCCTGGCCAAGTCCCCTCGCTGCGCACGCCTCCATGTCCTCTGTAAAGTGAGCCGGAGCAGGAAATGTCCCTCCAGCATCTCTGCCAAGAGAGCCCCAAATGGGCCTGACCGAGAAGGTCCAGCTGCCCCAGAAGGGCATTTCCACCTCTGCTGTCCAGCCCAGAGGCAGGGAAAGGGAGGCTGCGGGCAACCGCTCGTCCTCGGACCTTCTCCAGAGGAAGATGGAAGATTCGAAGCCAAGCCGAGGCCTGGCATGATCCCCGGATGAGCCCGACCGTTTGAGAGCCTTCCGGGAGGGCAGGCGGCAGTGGCGAGGGGCTCCTGGGCCTGGGCACATTTGCCCCATGAAGAAGGAAAACTGCACAGAAAGAAGTGGGAGGGAGCGCGGAGCAGGGCCAGCCCTCGCGTGCCTGACGGGTGCTACGCCGGCGCCCGCAGGGCCTCCAGGGCAGGGGCCAAGCCTCCAGACGTCCACAGGAGGGATCCAGGAGAAGCCGGCCGGGACACAAGCCGAGGAGCGGCCGCGTTAGCGCGAGGCCGAATGGACTCGGGAAAAGTGAGGAAGCACCCGCAAGGGCTCTGTTTGGGCTCAGAAAACCGCGTCCCTGTAGGAGGAGGGGCAGAAACTTGTCTGGTAAAGATCTGGGGGTCTAAGTGGACTTCAAGCACCCTGCCAGGTCAGGGTGATCTGGCCATCCAGAGCTATATTATTCCTGGACAGACAGAGCCCTCTGGTTGGCCAGAGACCGTCCGGAAGACGACAGCCGGGGTCGGGAGAGGCCTCGAGTCCTTGCCACGTGAGGGGTAGCAGAAGGAGCTGGGGGTGGTCGGGGAGCATCAGGCTGGCATCCGGGTTGGCACAATATGGCGCACGTCTGGGAGGGCCTGAGGCGGAGGAGCCCCTCGGCCCCTTTGCCTTCCCTGGTGCCCAGAGGCGTGTCCTCCAGGCAGCAGCCAAGAAAGACCAACCTGGCTCACGTGTCCAGCTGCTGGCGCCCTCCTGCGGCTCAGGCCGTGCCCCCCCACCTAATGGCTCTCTGATCCCTCCCCCCCCCATGCCATCTCTCACTGGGGCCGGGAAGGAGGGCAGCAGCTCCGGCAGGCCCGGGGTAGAGGGAGGGTCCCGGCGGCAGCGTGACCGCAGGCTCGGCCTCGGACCTGCCTGCTCTGGAGTGGAGGCCGGGCCCTGCCTCCCGCCTTCTGGGGCTCTTCCTGAGAGAAGCCGGCGGTCCAGGTCCTTGTCCTGCCGGACCCTCGGAGCCGCTGGAGGCCCCCGTGCAGGCGCCCTCGTTGGAGACTTGGGCAGGGGCGGCCGGGCCGGAGGGTCCTCATGGGCGGGAGGCGGGAGCCGCAGACACGGCAGCCCTCTGGAGCCGGCACAAGAAATGCCGGCCCGCAGCCTCCCCCCCTTCCCTGCTGGTCAGCAGGAAGGCTGTAGAAGCGAGGCTTAAAGAAACCAGAGACCGGCCTTTCCGGGGCTCTCTGGGACCCCGAGCGCTGCCGCCTTTCGTCGGTGGGTTCCAGGCCCCCCTCGGAGCTCCGCTCGGCCCCCATCGAAGGCAGCCACCGAGGAGGCGTTTTTAGCCGTAAAACCCGAGCGGACGTCCTGCCGGGTGCCGGCCTCCTGCGCTCGGGCCGCCCTTGGTCATCTCGCGCCCTCCTGGGCCCGGCAGCTCCTCGTCCTGCCCGCGGCCTCGTTTT
Organism: Gracilinanus agilis; assembly: GCF_016433145.1. Taxonomy (NCBI): domain Eukaryota; kingdom Metazoa; phylum Chordata; class Mammalia; order Didelphimorphia; family Didelphidae; genus Gracilinanus; species Gracilinanus agilis. The sequence goes on along the minus strand of NC_058133.1, from coordinate 510,915,752 downwards.
CACGTTCGGAGCTTCCCCTCCAGCCGGGCGTCTCCTCAAGAACCTCCTGGCGCCGTTGGGCCATCCGTGAGGGCTGGTTCCTTTAAGGCCGCCCGAGAGACACCCCCATCACACAGGGCCATCCCACATCTGGAGCAGGTCCGGGCTCCGGTGCCCAAGACAAAGAACACTGAGGATCTGGGTTCAAATCTCTCCTGCAGGCTCTAGAAGTAGACCCTGTGACGGGCCTCATTTTGACGCGGCTCTTGTGCCCCGCGGGGGGGACGTGGCAGGTGTCGGGGAAGGTGCCAGGAGAGGATAAGCGGGAGGGAGGGAGGGAGGGAGCGCGGAGGTGGGCGGGGCCGCCCCTTCCTTTGCAGATGGGGAAACTGAGGCCCGGAGGTTCAGGGTCCGGGGCTGAGCAGCCTGCCTGGGCGCGGAGGGGCGGGCGCTGAGCGCTCCTTCTCGCCGCTCGCAGGGGATGGAGGAGATCCTGCGCTGCTTCATCAAGGAGGGCAACGCCGAGATGATCCGCCAGATCGAATTCATCATCAAACAGCTTAACTCAGGTAGGGCAGAGCCTGGCCTCGGAGCCCCTGGGGGGAGGCTGTGCTGGGGAGGCGCTGAATGGGGGGGGGCGCAGGGGCCCCTCGCGGCGGGGCAGAGCAGCGCTCTGGGGGAAGGCAGGGGTCCGAGGCGGGCCGGGGTGGGCCCAGCACCCTCCTCCATCCTCTTTGGGCTCACCGGAGCCCCCGCGGGCTAAGATGGGGGGTCTCCCTCCCCAGCAGTTGCCCCCCATCCTGCTACCTTCGGGTCCTGCCCTCCCCCCAGAGGCCTTCCCCTCTTCCGTCTGTCCATTCCTTCCCGGCGTCCGTCCCACAGCTGCCTCTTCTCCGCCTTGGCGAGCCAGTAGAGCCCCCCTGCTATGCGGGGGAGGACGTGGCGGTTCTTGTGCTGAACCGGCCTGGGTCCTGGCTGCGAGGCAGAAGGGCGGGCAGGGCTCGGCCATGGGGGTGAAGTGACTCCAGGGCCACCCCACGAGGAGTGTCTGAGGCCAGATCTGAACCCAGGAGCCCGTCTCTGGGCCCGGACCGTCCGCCGAGCCCCGGCTGCCCCATTACGTACGCTGGGACGGCTTTGGTCCGGCTCCCTTTTGGCTTTATTCTTGCCTTCTAGAGGACCCCCTGGACGTGCTCCTGGAGTCCGACGATGACGAGGAGGAAGAAGAGGAGGAGGAGGTAAGTGGAGCCGAAGGTTCCGACCCGCTTCGGGTTCTCCTTTCCTGACAAAGCGGAGCTGCAGGCAGAGCCCCGAGACGGCCGGTGTTGGGGGCCACCTGGCAGTCAGCGGCTGGAGACAGCGTGGCGGGAGGAGGCCGCCGGACATGCGGTGGCCTTTGTCTGAGTATTCTAGCAGGACCCGGCGGGGGCCGGGGAGCTCATCCCTGCTTTCTTCCCAGAATCCCAGACCTGAAGAGGCCTCCGTGGCGGTCGGGCGGCCTTCCGGCTCTCCGCAGGCTCCGGGGTCCGGCCACGTCTCCGGCCTCCCCCCCCCCTCGGGCTTCCTGTGCCCGCGCCAGGCTCGCCAGTCCTCCCCGTCACTGGCCCTGCGCGCCTCCGCCGGTGCAAACAGTCAGCGCCTGCTGAATGCAGAGGGGGGCCGGGGGAGGGGGCCAACATG
>NC_058133.1:510900142-510913730 GCF_016433145.1 Gracilinanus agilis | reverse complement strand
GGTGCCAGAAGGGGGCTGTAGGGGAGGCTGTGGAGGCCCCGGAGTCTGAGGGTGGGGGGGAGGGGCTGAGGAATGGCGGCCCGGCCGGCGTCTGGGGACAGGAACGGCGGGAGGAGGCGTTCTGTAAGCCCCTTTGGGGTGCAGGCCGGGGCGTGTCTCTCGTCTGAGGATGCACCCCCTGAAAGCGGCGGTTTGGGGGGGCACCGGCCGGCGGTGACCCTCGGAGCTGCCCCGAGGACCGATTCTGAGTGGAAGGCGGGGAAGGAAGGGGGCAGGTCGGGGCTGGCCCCTGGTCAGGCTGGACCCTCGGGTTGGCGCTGGCTCAGAGCTGCAGCTTCCGCCCTCGTGCTGGGGGTTCGCTCGGCCAGATCGGGGCAGCCGGGAAGGAGGGAGCCGGCCTTGCGGGGCCCCCGGAGGGCCTGGGTCGGAGCAGGAGCCCAGCGGCCGAGGCTCCTGGAGGGGCCCGTGGGAAGGGCCGAGCCCCGACTCTGGCTGTCCCCCTCCACGCTGGGCTCCTGGCTCAGGCCTCGGCCGGGCACCCGCTGCCCACGGCCGGCCTCTGGCTCGGAGCCCCTGCAGGCCCCGGAGCTGGTGAGAGCGAGCCCAGCCGCTGCCTTTTCCGCTCCGTTTCTATGGCGACAGACGTCCCCCCAAACACGGGAGGCTTCTGGAGGCCGCAGAGCACCTTGTTTGTGCCGCATCGTCTCCATGGAGACCGAGCGGAGAGCCCGGCAGCGGCCCCTGGGAGGAGCCCTCCGGTGGACCCCGTGCAGAGGCCGGAGGAGCAGGAGGAGGCTAATAAAGCGGCCCTTTGTCTGGCCCTCCTCTCGCCCGGCCTCTGCGCTCGGCCGGGCTCGGCCTCTCCTTCCTGAGGGCGGCTCCGGCCTTGTCCTTTGCTTGCCGATGGCTGAAGGACACAGGAGAGGCCGTCAGGGGGCTCAGTGGGCGGAGAGCCGGGCCTAGAGGTGGGAGGTCCTGGGTTCAAGTCTACCTGTAGATCCCTCCTACGTGGCCCTCACGCTCCTGCCTGAGGACTGATGCTCAGGGTGGCTACGACGAGAGCCAGGCCTCGCGGGTGGCCCCCGGAGCCCCTCCTGGCTCTGAGCGGGGGTGCCGTGAGCCCGGAGGTGAGGACGCTCGTCGTGCCTTTTTCCGGCCACAGTCCTGCGCTCCCTCCCTTCCTCCAGGAGCCGCGTGTCCGGGGGGGAGGGGGGGAGGGCGGCTCGCCAAAGCCATCATCACGGCCCCCCCAGACGGCTGGGAAGCGGCTGCTCCGTGCGATCTTCTCACGTTGCTTCGGACTCGTCATTCCGGCCAGCCTCGACCCTGTCCGGAGAGTGGCCCAGGCCAGACGAAAGGGGGATGGGGAGATCAGTTGCTGGGCCTCTGAGGGAGCCCAGAGGCTGCTGCTCTCCTGCCAAGGGGCACCTGCTTCTGGGGGGGGTCGGGCCCCCACCGCCCCGGGCAGAAAGGCCGAGGCCAGGCCAGGCCCACCGATGGCCGTAAGCCAGAGCCTCCTGGCCGTGGCCCTCAAGCTGAGGCTTCTCCCGTCCTGCGTGGATTATCTGTGGCGCCCGCGTGGCATGGGAGAGCGCGTCCGCCCTGCGTCAGGCAGCCTCCTGGGCCTCAGCGGCTCACTGTCATGGAGGGGGAGGCAGAGGCAGACTCCAGCCCTGTTTGTTCAGCCATAAAGGGAGGAGGCCGACGTGGTGCCTCCCGAGGCTCCAGGCCCACATGGCAGGCCCGAGGCTTTGGGATCCTTCAGGGGCCGCTGCTGCTGCCTCCTCTGCGGAGGGTCAAATGCTGCCCTCCCGAAGTCACGGCGGGTCCTCTACGGCCCTCCTGGGATCCCATTCTGGTCAGGAAAGGCTGAGTGAAATGAGTGTGGCAGGAGCCCCTCCTTGATCCCCGGCAATCCGGCCCTGAGGAGGCCGAGGAGGCCCGCAGCGAGCACCCCCCCCGGGGCCCTCCCCAAAATCGGGGCCACTCTTCAGGGATGCCCCTCATCTGCCCTCCTAGACATAACTTCATCCTGAGTTTTATTCTTAATCCTTCCTTTGTCTTAGCATCAATCCCGGGTGTTGGCTCTAAGGCGGAGCAGTGGTCAGGGCTAGGCTCTGGGGTTAGGTGACTTACCCAGGATCACACAGCTCAGAAGGGTCAGAGGGCAGATTGGAACCCAGGACCTCCCGGCTCCATCCCGTCACCCAGCTGCCCCAGAGCACCAGATTCTAAGAAGGGCAGCGGCACGTGTATGAGCACCTCAAGGGAACCCGAAGGCCTCGCCAGCAGATCTGTCCTCGCCCGCAATGTTGGGCTGAAGGAAGCCCAGAAGAGAGCAGACTCGGGGAATGGCGGGAGCGGCCCCAGGAACGGGGTTTGGGTCTTCAGGCACCTGCCCAGCCGCTAAAGCTAGGAGCCGGCCGGGGGCAGAGAGGCAGAGGCTCGCCTCCGGCATTAGGGACAACCTTAAAGAAACAGTCGCTGGCCAAACTGGGACGTGTCGCCTTGAGTGGGAGCAGGTTGCCCTTTCGCTTCTGGACTGTGCGGCGGGGGGGCCTCCTGCTTACGAGGCTCTGGGGCTGCTCAGGGCCCCCCCCTCCCCTCTGCTCTGTCTTCAGTTTGAAGGTCACTTCTGTCTTCTGCCCTAGAGTCAATACACTATATGGGCTCCAAGGCAGAAGAGCGGGCAGGGCTAGCCACTGGGCTTAGGTGTCTTGCCCAGATGGGAACCCAGGACCTCCCATCTCCAGGCCTGACTCTCCATCCACTGAGCTGCCCCGCTGCCCCCTACCCATAGTCTTCTTGATGGAACTCCTCATCTTGGGAGAGGACAAGGCAGAGTGGGAGAGCAGGAAGGACGCTGGGTTTGGAGCTGGAGGCTTGGGCTGGCCTCCTGGTTGTGCTTCTGAGATATTCCTGACGTTGGGTGAGTCCCTTGGACTCTCTCAGCCTCAGTTTCCTCACCTGTGACACCCCCGGAGGCCAGTGTCTTCCGGTCTCTTCCAGATGCCAGTCTAGGCCTCGCCCTGCGCCGTCTGTGTGTGATGATGCAGGATCCATGTCGAGGAGTCCTAGGCTCGCCCTCTTTTCCGCTGACCGTGCCCCAACCCTGTGAACGTGGCAGGAAAGCCCTGGCCCTCTCCTGCCCAGCCTTCCCCGGCCTCCTGCGAGGAGAGGTTGCCCGAGTCTTCTGGAAGGCCAGGCCAAAAAGAAAACAGAATGGCTTTTGTTTCCTAATGAGAGGGAACAGCACATTCTTCCGGGAACAGAACTCGAGGAGGCCACTGCCCGGAGGGGCAAGCCAGGAGGACGGTCGGGCCGAGGCGGCGAGCAGAGCCTGGCTGGGCACTCGCTGAGTTTGGGGAGGCCGGGCCGGGCCGCCGAGGGGTGGAGGTACGATGGGGACAGTCAGAAAAGGAGAGGCGACCAGGCAAAGTCCAGGCAAAGAAAGCGGGTGCCGAGCCTGGAGAGTGAACAGAGCAACAGCAGATTTGTGTGAGGGCCAGGCCAGAGGCCGGGGAGAAGGGGAAGGCCCCCCCGCAGGAGGCGACACCCTAGAAAGGGAAACCCTCACACGGGGGAGCTGAAGGAAGTGAGACTGGGCAAGGCCTGAGGGGGAGCTGGCCCGAGAGGAGGCGAGTCACGAGTGGTGGAGCAGGATGGGCAGCGAGAAGGCCTGAAGCTTGCCACAGGCAGACCCCAGGATCACAGTGGGCAGCTGGGACAGACCCTTTGTAGCCGGGTGACCCTGGGCAAGTCACCTAACCCCAACGCCTAGCCCTTACCGCTCTTCTGCCCCGGCACCAGAGGCCAGGATCGAGTCTGCGAAGAGAGGAAGGGAGGTTCTTTTAAAGGCTCTTCCTGACTTTCAGCTAACGAGCCCCACTTCGTGTTCCAGACGTCCTGGGCAAGCAAGGCCAGGGGAGCCCCGGGCTAGGAGAACCACAGGGCGGAGAGCCGTTCAGACAGACAGACGGACGGCCCGGAGGAGCTGGTCACCAGGAGCGCCAGGCCAGCGGGAAGTCGAGGCTGAGAAAGCAGGGTGGGGGCCCCCCGGGGCACAGCCCCCCCCAGAACTCAGGATGGAACGCTCCGAGGCGTTGCGGTCATGCATAGCAACGAGGATGTTTGTGCCTGGAAGAGAATCCAAACTCGGGCTGTGTCTGGTAAGCCTAAAAGTCAACAGACGTCTGGCCAAAACTCCAGATTAGGTAGCAGAAAGCCGTGACCAGGACAGCAACTGAGTCAATACTTCAGGATGTAGGAAAGCAAACAGTTCCGAAGTGCCCCACGTATTTGCTGTCAGCTGGCACCGGCCTGGCACAAGATCATTGCCGGAACCCCCCGGAGCCCAGGCCACAGTGCCAACGGGACGTGTCCCCCGGCAGCCACGGCTTGGGTCAGTCGATCCCCCACAAACATCCCCTTGTTTCCGGGGCTCCCTGGGGCCGCCTCCTTGCTGCTCGGGCCTCCCCCCGACATCACCTGCCACGTGCCTGGCTACACGCAGCCTGGCCCCCCCCCCATCAGACGGGGAGCTCCCCGAGGGCAGGAGCTGCACTTCGTCTTGGTCTCCCCAGTGTCCGGCGCTTAACAAACGCCCGCCGAGTGAGTGACGGACCGTGGACTTGACTGGCCGCCATTTTGGAGTCAGAGCTGAGCTGGAATGCGAGGAGGTCCCGGACCCTGACCTGGAGCCCATCTGTGTGCTCCGGGCCTCGGTTCCCTCCTCTGTAATAGGAAGGGGCCTGGACTCGACCCCCACAAGGTCCCTTCCTTCGGCTCAGACTGTAAGAACCCTTCGATGGTCCTGCGCGCCCGGGGCTGCCTGCAGAAAGCTCCGGCCTTTTCCCTCCCCTTCAGGGGGGTCCGCCAAAGCTTTCCAGGGGAACTTGGAGGAGAGGGAGAGAGGCAGAGGCCTACCTGCCTCCATCCATGCCTGCCTCCAACCTGTTCCATCCATAGAAATGGGGTCCAGGAAGGAGGAGGAGGAAGACAGTTTGGATCGTGTAACTTTGGAAAGCCTGTGGAAGTCTGTTATTCCATGGAATTGGTAAAAGAGAGTGTCTTCCCCCAGAGCCGGGCTCTCAGCAGCCTAAGTGGTGCTTGCAGTCAGCCAGCCTGAGCCCCAGAGGGAAGAGAGCCCGGGGCCTGGAGAGCAGGAGCTGAGTTCAAATCCTGATTCACACACTTACCAGCTGTGAAATGTTGGGCAAAGTCCTTTACCTTCCCCTGTCTTTGTTTCCTCATCTGTAAAATGGAGATAACAGCAGCACTTCCTGCCAGGACCGCTGTGAGGATCCAGTGAGAAAACCCACAGAAAGTGTTTGATAAACCTTCAAGTGCTATTAAAGTGTTGGTGATGGCAAAGGCCATGGCCATGGTGATGGTGATGATGGTGATGATGATGGCAATGGCGCTGATGATGATGGTGATGATGGTGATGGTGATGATGGTGATGGCAGTGAAGGTGATGCGACTGTGACAATGGTGGTGATGGTAGCTTGCCTTGGGCAGGGCAGAGGCAGTGGTGTACCAATGTCCACAGTCAGTGCTTGGACTGGGTCCTTCCAGCCCAATCAGGAGGGACAGACTGGGTTTTCCTTAGCAGCCCAGTGATGGGTAGACGACGGAGAGCTGTGGGACCCTGGGATATGCTGCCTGATACTGTTCTGATTGGAAGAGATGCGAGCCAGGGTGTCGCTGTGCTGGGGCATCTTGGAAGGAGAGCTAAGAGGCAGACGGAGGCCTATCTGAGGCTAGTCCAGGGCCCCAGGATCCGGGTCCTAGCGTGGCACTTTTCCACGTGGCTCCCGGGCCCTCCGTGCACAGAGCCACGTTCTCTCTCGTCTCCTCACGGAAGCCTGGTTCTTTGGGACTTGAGCCATTTGGCCATTCCCGACTGCCCCGGGGCCTGGTGTCAAAGCTGGCTTGGTTCCACTCTTTAATCACGAAGATCATTCTTCTTGATGGATAAAATGGCATCAGGATCATAGTGAAGAATGGGTTTCTGTTTGTTAACATGATCGGGTTTCCTCATGGTCATGACGTGAACTTTTAGGAGCCATTTTTAAGTCTTTCGGCATTCTGGGGCGCCTGCCCTGAAGCTCTCCTAAGGCAAACGAGACGGAGCCCTGATGGCATCCAGATCAGCCAGAAGAGCCTCCTGGTGACCGTCTTCTTTATAACTGACCTCCCTCAGATCCCAGCACACAAGAGGAGTTCAATCATGCGTGTTCGATGGCTAAACAGAGGTTTGCAGATACTGTTCGCTTTGTCCGGCCCCGGGAGCCACAGACGGAGGGAGGCTGATGGGAGCTTGTCTGTTGGCAGTTGGCATTAGCTATTGCCTTTGCCCAGGCTACAGTGGTCCATCAACAAGCCAAAATCAACACCAGGATTTCTGTTGAGTTGTTGGCCATTTAGGAGCTGCTCATTTGTCCCGTCTACTCACAAGGCTTCTCTTTGAAATGTGTCTGGATGGAAGCCACGATGACTGGGAGCAGTTAGTCCTAAGCAACTGGAAACTGGTTTTTATTCCAGAAGGTGAACTCACTGGGGCTTCCATGCTTTCATCCCTTGGCGTGGAGCACACTTGAGAGGGGAGCGTTCTGTCCTTAGTCCGAGAGGGCGGCAGACTCTACTCTGGATGGAATCTGTTCTCACCCTCGCACACAGAAGGCGTTCTGGGGCCTCCCCAAGCGAGGAGCAGCCCCCTAACAGTGGCATGTTTTTTCTTAAGTGCTCAGTTCTTTGGAGCCCACCCCTTGGGCTGGATCCATTGCCAGCTTCTCTGCCTCCTGGGATAAGAAGTCCTCAGTTTGCTACTCCCAACCTCAAGTCAGTCTTAGAGACTATTTGTCTGAAATTTACCTTTTTCAGCCCTGAGGTTCCGCCCACATCCAGAATCCCTCATTGGTGTGTCTTGGACCCACAGTACCGCCTTATAACGAGCAGAGCCCAGACCTGGGAAATCCCAAACCGAACCCTCCTGCCCAGTGCCCAGGGCGCCCTTCACCGCCCCGTCCTCCTCCTGTGACTTACAATCAGGCTGTCGTGGGGCCCAGGGACAGCCGTGGGAGAGCCACATTCCCAGGGACTGTCCAGGCAGAAAGTGAAGGGAAAGGCGTGTCTGAGGCCAGCTCACGGGCCTGGGGGAGGAGACGCAGCCACGAGGACGAGGGACGAGGGACGGACACCTTCCCCGGGACCTTCCTTGATGCCTGAGGTCTGACACTGGGTCTAGGCAGGAGTCAGAGGAGAAGAAGGGTCGTCCTCTCTTGGTAGAAGCGCCCACCCTAATGGAATGACGAATCCCTCAGGGTCAACCTTCGGGGGGCCACGGATGGAGCAAGTCCATAGTTAGCCACTCAGACGCTGCATCCGTGTCTTCAGATCTGCTCTTACCACCGCATCAAGCCCTCAGTCCACAAGTCTTTATGAAGCACCTACTGTGTGCCAGCATTGTTCTGGGTGCTGAGAATACAAATAGTGTGAATGAAATAGCGCTTGCCTTCAAGGGAAAACAAGATATACACATATAAACAAATGTAAAATATGAATAAAGTAAGTCCAAGCTAATTGGTGGTGGGGAAGGATTAGACATTGTTATCAGCTCATTGAAGGATGCGCAAAGGCCTCATGGAAGAGGTGACCCCTGAGCTGAGCCTTAAAGGAGACAGAGGGGAGGGAGTGGAACTTTCTCTTTTTTTTTTTAATTAATTATTTAAAAAATATTTTCCCATGTTTCCACGATTCATTTTCTTTCCCTCCCCCCTCTCAGAGCTGACAAGTAATTCCACTGGGTTGTACAAATGTTGTTATTTGATATCTATTTCCATATTATTGATTTTTGCTATAGAGTGACTTTTAAAGCCAAAACCCCAAATCATATACTCTTATATACAAGTGATAAGTGATGTCACATGTTTTTCTTCTGTGTTTCTACTCCCACAGTTCTTTCTCTCAATGGGGATAGTGTTCTTTCCCATAAGTCCTTCTGGAGTGTCCTGGCCTGTTGCATTGCTACTAGTAGCAAAGTCCATGACATTGGATTGTGCTACAATGTATCCGTCTCTGTGTACAATGTTTCTCCTGGTTCTGCTCCTTTCACTCTGCATCCATTACTGGTGATCTTTCCAGTTCACATGGAATCCTTCAGATCATCAATCCTTACAGCACAATAGTATTCCATCACCAGCATATACCACAATTTGTTCAGCCAGTCCCCAACTGAAGGGCATCCCCTCGTTTTCCAGTTTTTTTTTGCCACCACAAAAAGCGCGGCTATAAATATTTTTGTACAAAATTTTTCATTATTATCTCTTTGTGGTACAATCCAGCAGTGGTATGGCTGGATCAAAGGGCAGGCAGTCTTTTACAGCCCTTTGGGCATAGTTCCAAATTGCCTTCCAGAATTCACAACTCCACCAGCAACACATTAGTGTCCCAAATTTGCCGCATTCCCTCAAACATTTATTATTTTCCTTTACTGTCATATTGGCCAGTCTGCTAGGTGTGAGGTGGTACCTCAGAGTTGTTTAAATTTGCATTTCTCTAATTAGGAGGGATTTAGAACACTTTTTCATGTGATTATGGATAGTTTTGATTTCTTCATCTGAAAACTGATCATTTGTCAGTTGGGGAATGACTTGATTTCTTGTACAATTGACTTATTCCCTATAAATTTGAGAAATTAGACCTTTGTCAGAAGTTTTTGTTATAAAATTTTTTCCCAATTTGTTGCTTCCCCTTCTAATGTTGATTGCATTGGTTTTGTTTGTACATACATTTTTTTAAAACCCTTGTACTTCGGTGTATTGTCTCATAGGTGGAAGATTGGTAAGGGTGGGCAATGGGGGGTCAAGTGACTTGCCCAGGGTCACACAGCTGGGAAGTGGCTGAGGCCGGGTTTGAACCTAGGACCTCCTGTCTCTAGGCCTGACTCTCACTCCATTGAGCTACCCAGCTGCCCCCTGTACATACATTTTTTTAATTTAATGTAATCAAAATTATTCATTTTACATTTTGTAATGTTCTCTATCTCCTGCTTGGTCTTAAATCCCTTCCTTTCCCATAGATCTGACAGATATGCTATTCTATGTTCACCTATTTTGTTTATGATTTCCCTCTTTATGTTTAAATCATTTACCCATTTTGAATTTATCTTGATATAGGGTGTGAGATATTGATCTAAGTCTAATTTCTCCCATACTGTTTTCTAATTCTCCCAGCAATTTTTGTCAGAGTGGGTTCTTGTCCCCAAAGCTGGGATCTTTGGGTTTATTGAATACTATCTTGGCTGTTATTTACCCCAAGTCTATTCCTTTGATCCACCCCTCTATCTCTTAGCCAGTACTATATTGTTTTGATTATCACTGCTTTATAGTACAGTTTGAGATCTGGTACTGCTAGGCCTCTATTCTTCACATTTTTTTTATTACTTCCCTTGATATTCTTGATCTTTTGTTCTTCCAAATGGACTTTGTAATAATTTTTTGTAATTGTATAAAAAAGTTTTTTGGTCATTTGATAGGTATGGCACTAAATAAGTAAATTAATCTGGGTAGGATGGTCATTTTTATTATGTTAACTCATCCTATCCATGAGCAATTAAAGTTTTTCTAATTATTTAGATCTAGTTTTATTTGTGTGAAAAGTGTTTTGTAGTTGTATTCATATAATTCCCGAATTTATCTTGGTGAGTAAATTCCCAGATATTTTATATTGTCTAGCATGATTTTAAATGGAGTTTCTCTTCAATTCTTGCTGCCGAGTTTTGTTGGAATGTATAGGAATGCAGATAATTTGTGTGGGTTTATGTTGTAGCCTGCAACTTTGCTCAAGTTATTAATTATTTCTACTAGCTTTATAGTTGATTTTTTTTATTTTCTCCATATACCATCATATTATCTGCAAAAAGTGATAGTTTAGTTTCCTCATTGCCTACTTTGATCCTTTCAGTTTCCTTTTTCTTCTCTAATTGCTACTGCTAGCATTTCTAGTACAGTATTAACTAGTGGTGGTGATAACGGGCATCCCTGCTTCAGAAGTGGGACTTTCTAGGCCTGGGGCACGGAGTTAGAAAATGGCATGTCCTCCCCAAGCAAGGACTAGAAGACTAATTTGACTGGTCTGAAGAGTGAGTCAAGAGGAGTAATGTGCAATCAGACTAGACTGCAGAGGGAGGCCAGATCATGAGGGACTTTAACCCAGAGGCAAGTGGGAACCCCTGAATCTTTTTGAGCAGAGGAGTGGCATGATGAGACCCAGATCTTAAGGTTATCACTTGGCAGCTGTGCAAAGGATGGATGAAAGAAGGAGAAGGCCCAAGGCAGAGCCACCACTTAGGAGGCTGCTGTAATAGTCCAGGTGATGGATGAGGAGGAGGTGAAGTTAGCCATGGCATGCTCAGGAGGGAGGCAGCCCCATCATCTCCTGGTGGAAGCATGTTTGATTGATCAGATGGGGACTTACACGATGGTAGAAACTCTAGCAGGTCTGAGGATTCTGACTCCTCACAGGCTGGTGGCCCTTTTCGGTCCTGGTGACCAGACAGCCCCATCAACAGCTCGAGCCTTGTCCCGCGCTCCAAACCAGTCAAGTCTCAGAGAGCTCCTCTGCCTCTTAGGGAAGAACTAACCCGGCCCGTGTGGTGTTCGGGTCTTGGAACCAACCAGCTTCCTGGTCCCCATCCACAAATCTGCATAGCCCTGGCTGCCATGTTCAGAATGTTCTCTGTCCTCAGCTCTGCCCCTCGGAGCCTTCGAAGCCTCCTTCAGTGCCCAGATCCCGGCGTCTCCTTCACCCCCTTCCATCGATATTTTGTATTTACTGGGTATAGTTTTTATTTATTCATCTGTGTGGAATGCATAGCCGTCCTCTTGGGCGCAGATGGCTTCTTCTCTTGAGTCCTCCTCGTGGTGGTTGGGTGGGCCCAAAGTATCCGCCCATTAGCAGGCAAGCCTCGACCAAAGCGCCTCCACTTCTGTGCTTCGCCCCTAGAAGGGTCTCCAGATGAGAAGGGGCGGCTCCGCAGAGGAGCGGACAGCTTCCCCCAGAGGGCGCATCTGGCCCCGATCGCCGCGTTGCTTCTGTCTCGTCCCTCCTTGGACCCCAGCCACCGTGGGCGCTGCCAAAGCAGGCCTTCTCCCTCGGTTCCCTTCTCTGCGTGGCTGCTTTTCTGTAGCACCTCTGACAAGGTAGAAAGCTGGGAAACTTGGGCGACTCTGCTAGTGCCCACGGGCCAGCCGGCTCTCCAGGTGGTGGTGCCATCTTCTAGAGGCCCTCCTCACATCTTGCCTCACCTTCCATCCTGGAGTCAGTACTGTGTATTGTCTCATAGGTGGAAGAGTGGTCAGGGTGGGCAATGGGGGTCAAGTGACTTGCCCAGGGTCACACAGCTGGGAAGTGGCTGAGGTCGGATTTGAACCCAGGACCTCCCGTCTCTAGGCCTGACTCTCCATCCACTGAGCTACCCAGCTGCCCCCCTTGCCTGGACTTTTGTGAGAGCCTTGGAATGTATGTCCTGGCCTCAGGCCTCTCCCATCTCCAGGCCATCCTCCACCCTCCCCTCCTAGGAAACTCCATTGGCTCCTTTTGGCGTCTAAGATCAAATACAGACTCCTCCGTCTGGCATTTGAGGCTCCCTTTCCCAGCTTTTTAGAGTCCAGCCTAACTCATGCCAGGAACGGCCTCCATCCTCACCCTCTTCCTCGGCTCACATGCCAGCCTCCCTTTCCCTGCTCAGACTTGGCCTTCCTGTTGATGCTTTAGGGAGCAGGTCAGCTCCTTGAGGGCAGGAAGGGTTTTGCTTTTGTCTGGCCTCGTAGGGCCCTCCGTGACCACAGCGAACACACAGCCGGCACCGAATAAATGTTGACTGATGGGTGGATATTGTGGGTGCCATAGTTTGCCAGGGAGGGGCCTGCCGGGTCTCATCCTTAGCAGAGGGTGTCCCGAGGGTGGCAGAACAGCTTTAAGTTCTTAGCCCCCCGCCCAGCCCTAAGGCTTCTGGGACACCCTGTGTTAGCCCAGTTCTAGCCCTTTAGTTGTTGGGTTTAGTGGAAAAACTCTTCGCCACCTTTTTCTGGAAGTGGCTTGTCCAGCCCTCAGCCGCTGCCCAGAGCATCCAGCGAGTATTATTCCCTGCCCGGCCCCGCTTCCTCTCTCAGGCTGCCAGCCTTCTGCTGCCCTTGGCATTGTCTCTCCTGGCCCAGACTCGCTGTGTGGACCAGGGCAGACGCTGCCTCGACGCTTCCCTCTGCGTTCCCCAAGCTTCGTCCCACGGAGGCTCAGGCCGCGCCTGCCTCGCTCTCCTCCTTCCTATTCCCGGCTCACGGGCACCGGCTTGCCCAGCCTTCCCAAGAGCCCGAGGCGCTGGCAGAAAATCCAGGGGACGGCGTGAGGAGGGGTGCTGAGACCCGGAAGGGCTGAGGCAGCTCCAGGAGTGGGGGGCTCCGACTCCCAGAAGGCACAGGCGGCGGGATGGGCGGAAACACGGAGGTTATGGAGCGAAGTGCGGCGAAATCCAGGTTCAAAGGGAAGCCAGAGCCAGGCCGGGGGAGCCTTGAAGGTCTGTCTGTTGGCAGCCGTATGGAGGACGTCTGGGAGAGGCACGGCAGCCCTCGCGTGCTCTTCACTTCCTTACGTTCCTACTCGGTGGGCTCCGGGGGAACCACGGCGACGCCTCCTGGACGGATTTACTTATTCAGCGTCGTGCCAGCCAAAGAATAACTTTGTAGAGCCAGAAAAGAATCACTAACTTCCTCTGGAGGAGCAAACGATGGAGAACATCAAGGGAACAGGCGAAAACAACCCCAAAACCCCCAAAGGAAAGGGGCCGGCAGGGCCAGGTCGCGAGCTCTGTTGTTGTGGGTCTGTTGTTTTCCGTCGGGTCCGAGTCTTCAAGGCCCCATTTCAGGGTTTCCTTGGCGGAGACCAGAGCGGATGGCCTTTATCTTACAGATGAGGAAACGGAGGCCAGTAGGTTGAAGTGACTTGACCAGGGTCACGCAGCTAGTAAGAGTCGGAGGCCAGATTGGAACTCATGAGGAGGAGACTTTCTTATTCCAAGACTAATGCTCTCCCCACTGTTCTACCTGGCTGCCCTCGAACTATATTATAAAGCAGAAATCATCAAAGCCTTTTGGTCCTGGTGAAGAAATAGAGCCACTGGGGAGGGGAACAGCTTGGGTACACGATTACAGAAGCCCCCACATAGCAGCTATTTGACAAAATCTGCTGGAGAAAATGAGGAAGTGATCTGGTGGAAACTAGGCACAGACCATCCTCTCAAAGCGTATGTCAAGGGGCAGCTGGGTAGCTCAGTGGATGGAGAGTCAGGCCTAGAGACGGGAAGTCCTGGGTTCAAATCCGGCCTCAGACACTTCCCAGCTGTGTGACCCTGGGCAAGTCACTTGACCCCCCGTGGCCCACCCTTACCACTCTTCTGCCTTGGAATCAAGTACTGATTCCAAGACAGAAGGTAAGGGTGAAAGAAAGGAAGAGAGAAACAAAGGAAGGAGGAAGGAAGGAAGGAAGGAAGGAAGGAAGGAAGGAAGGAAGGAAGGAAGGAAGGAAGGAA
>NC_058133.1:510880037-510891738 GCF_016433145.1 Gracilinanus agilis | reverse complement strand
GGGACAGATGGTGCAATGGGTGGTTCTTTGGTAAGCCAAATGCTTAATATCAAAGATACTCTTTACAGGCTTGGCTGCAGGGGAGAGTTCATGATGGCCAGCTTGTGTAGAACAGTGGACAGAGGATGGACTTTCAGTCAAAGGACTTCGATTCAAATGCTGATTCTGCCACTTGTTACCCCTATATCTCGGACAGGTCATTGAGCTTCTAACACCTCCATTTCCCTAAGTGATGAATGATTGACTAATTGATATTAAACAAACAAACAAACAAACAAACAACAAAAAAAAACCTTGACAATAATGTCAACTCTCTAAATATTGGAGGCTTTTTTTTTTGAGAGAATGAAGCACAATTGCTTTTTTTAGTCATTTTAGTGGCAAAGTGACAGTTGAGAATCCAGAAACTCTAGATATGTGATTTGCAGATAGTCTGACTAATGGGACTAAGGAGAGTGAAAGTGCCAATGAAATAAGTGAAATGAGTGAATATGTTATACCAAATGGTGATTACATGTCATATCTTTTGTTGAGGGAAGGAAGAATCATCAGATCATCTGAAATTTGGAGGTCATACGGAAGAGACTTTTGGGGGGTTCCAAAATAAGAAGAGATTGAACTGCATAGAAAGTGATGTAAACATGGCATGTGCTGCCTTGAATAGCAGGGAGATCTCTGTCACTGGATGTAATCGAGCTACAGTGGGATGCACATTTGCCAGGCAAACTGGGGGAGGAAGGGACTCATACATCAAATGGAATTGGCTAGATGAGCTTTGAGCTCTCTTCAAACTCTGTAATGATAGGATTCTAAATGTATTTTCTCTTCCATATAGCAAGGACGTATGTCATCCTTATTGGGAACAAGCCCTTTTATAGACCAGTTCCAATCTCTTCCCTGCAATTTAGGAGATGATCTGCTCAAGGGAGATGGACTGCTTCTATTCTTGGAGTGGGCCATTTTATGACTTCTTTTAAAATGAGATATTAATTTGGGCTAAGATTAATCCAGGTTCTGTTCTATCATCAGTTACACTTCAGGATGTGCCCAAATGTTCCATTACGACTAGACAAAGGACCTGTCTAGAATTTAAAAGAACAACCAAGAACACAGTTCATTACAGTGGAAGAGTTTAGTGAGGCAGGCAGACAGAAGAGGGGTAGCATGCCCATTCAGACGGGTTAATTGAATTAGTTAAAGCAACAGTCAGTCCGTGCTGAGACTTGAAATCACATACCCAGACTTATGTGTATATTCCTAGAAGTGGATATTTCAATGAAAAACAATTTCCAAAATAAAACTTGGATCAAAGGACTCCTTTGTTTCTAGCACTCTGATAGGCATTGGACATACAAAGAAAAAGGGAAAACATCCTTTCCTTTCATGGAGCTTATATTCTTTGAGGGAAACAACATGCACACAGATAAATAAGTGCCCAATCAATTCAATATACATGTGACAAGAATTCAGTGGCCAACAATCACAGAGTGAGGCTGGCTACTTTTCCTCCTCCTCCTCCTCCTCCTCCTCCTCCTCCTCCTCTTCCTCCTCCTCCTCCTCGTCCTCCTCCTCTTCCTCCTCCTCCTCCTCCTCCTCGTCCTCCTCGTCCTCCCCAGGGCAGCTCTCCCTCCCCCACACAGAGGGCAGACATTCAGGTCACAAAAAGCCTCCTTCAGTGGTTGGTTGGAAGTTTCTGTCCTTCAGCAGCATCCGACCTGCAGGACCTCCATCGGGGGCTTCACTTCTCTGACCCTCAGTTTCCTCTTCTGGGATAACGAGGAAGTGAGGCCCTTCGAGCCGGGATTTGGGTTCTGAAATGAGGCCGCAGGCATGTCTGTAGCCGGGAGACTTCTGGCCTCCGGTGTCCTCGGTTCCCTTCGGAGTTCCATAGATTTTATTTAGTGCCCTGAATTGTTCTTCTGGGAAGGGGCCCACGACCCCCCCACCCCGCCGGAGCCTCAGTCCGCCATCTTTGTTTGGACAAACCCAGGCCCTCGGGTCCCCGTGCCTTGGAACCAAAGGACGAAGAGAGCTTGGAGGAGGGGGAGGCCCGGACGGAGGTCCCTTAGACAAGGTTGAAGCGAGCCAAATGAGCCAAGATCCTGTCCGGTTTGGCCCCCAGACCTTCCCTACAAGAGCCCTAGAAGGACCAGGGCACCCCTGGGTGCAGGGCAGCGAGTGACAGAGCTCTGCTTTGCCCCTGACAGCAGATGGCTGGCTCTGAGGGCCAGTGGAGAGCCTGGCGCAGTATTAAGGGACTTGCCCAGGGTCACTTCGCTAGGAGGTATCTGAGGCCAGATTTGAACCCAGAACCTCCCATTTCCAGGTCTGCCTCTAGTCACTGAGCGCCCCCGGCTGCCCCTCAGCACTCTCTTATTACTTCAGAAAGCATCGGGATAGGGTCGACGCTCCACCTCCATCCCTCTGTCTGGCGCTACTTGAAGGCCTGATCGTAAGGCTGAGCTACGCCACAAACGCTCAGTCATGCGTCATTCAAAGAAGGGGCTGGGGTGAGCGTCGCCCAAAGCGAGGCCGGGGAGGAGGGAACCCCCCGGCGGCACAAAGAGAGGCCCTTGGGAGAGTGGAGGCCCGGGAAATGGAGGCCGGCAGCCCCGGACTCCAGGCCCCCCCGTCTGTAAAACGGATGGGCTCCCCGGGGCATTCCTGTGCTTCCTGGATCTCCCGTCGGTTCTGCCCGTACGAGGCCGGGGCCTCCTTCTGCCCGGCACCTCCACAGCCGTTGTCCAGCTGGGTTCCCCCAACGGGAGAGCCTGGAGGGAATTCTCGAGCCCGCTTTATGGCGAAGCAAACGGAGCCCCAGGTTAGAGCACCTGCCCGCTTCTCCAGCCAGTCGAGGGGAGGTTTCCCCCTCCGCATCTCTCGGGGCCGTTACCTGCTGCCTCCGCTGGCCTGAGAACTGCGGGAACAGCCCGTGGAATGGGCCCTCCCGGCTCTTCGGGCCTTGCTCTGGATCCTTGAAGCATTGCTGCTAGTAGAGAAGTCCGTTATGTTCGATTGTGCCACAGTGTATCTATCATAGGCTAATGATTTTTAAAAACCCAATTGTAAGGGGGCACCTGGGGGGCTCAGTGGATAGAGAACCAGGCCTAGAGAGGGGAGATCCTGGTTCATATGTGGCCTCAGACACTTCCCAGCTGTGTGACCCTGGGCAAGTCACTTGACCCCAATTGCCTGACCCTTCCTGCTCTTCTACCTTGGAACCAATGCACAGTATTGATTCTAAAACAGAATATTTAAAAATTGTAAGACTTTACATTTCTCCCTAGTAAAATTCATTTTATTCAGTTTGATCTAACGTTCTCATCTGCAGAGACATTTTGGGATCCTAATTCTGTTGCCAGATATGTTAGCGGTCCCTTCCAATTATGTCTTGCACCAGTGATTCCCAAAGTGGGCACCACCGCCCCCTGGTGGGTGCTGCAGCGATCCAGGGAGGCGGTGATGGCCACGGGTGCATTAATCTTTCCTATTAATTGCTATTAAAATTTTTTAAAATTAATTTCCAAGGGGCTAAGTCATATTTTTTCTGGAAAGGGGGCAGGAGGCCAAAAAAGTTTGGGAACCCGTGTCTTACACAGATCAGATCAGGTGCTCTCTTATTCTCATTAAGTCACTGATAAAAATTTTGATCCGGGGCCACTGCTGTCCCTGGGCAGAGAGATTCCCCTTCCCATTGACGTGGATCAGTCTCCTAATCTCTACTCTTTGAGTTCTGCTATTCAAGGGCTTCGTTCTGAATAGCTCAGAAAAGTAGCGTCACTCGGCCCATCTCTCTCCATCTTGTCCCCAAAGATACCGTGACTTTGTCCAGTGCTTTGTTGTCTATTGGGATTCCAGGCGAGTGACCCTGCTCAGAAGGGAGGGAGAAACGGCGAGTCTACCGTGACTCGTTCCTGAGGAGTCCGTGCTGACTTGGAGTGATCGCTGTTTTCCTTTCTAAAGGGTCACAAAGCATCCCTTTAATAGCATCTTCTAGGATTTTGCCAGGAATCGGAACCAAGCTTTGAAGAAGGAAGTGTGCTTTCCTTAGAGGCAGGAGAGATCTGGCTTGGAATCCCACTCTGGCACCGACTAGCTGTGGGACCCCAGGCAAGTGACTCCATCTCTGTCAGCCTCTGTTTGCCCTTCTGTAAAATGAAGATCACGATACCTTTAGTCCTTCCCTCACAAGGTTGTTCTGAGGATCCAAGAAATAGTTCTGTAAAATGCTCAGTAAACCTTAAAATGTCCTATCAATGCGAGCTATTATTCCTATCAAGCTAAGCTCACCTCTCAGTTTGAATAACCATTTGTTTGTTTTTAAGTATCAAGACAGTATTTTCCCACCTTTGATCCTGTCGCATCCCTCTCCTTTGTGATTTTTCAGTTCTCAGTTAACAGTGGCTCATACACCCTAAGCTGTCATTTATCTAGGGGTGGTGATTTGAATTCATTGAGAGCCGCTGGGTACTTTCTCACAGTCTCTCCTTCTTGGGGTCTCAGTTCCCTACTAAGCATTTTTGTTCTCTTTTCCACTCTGAGAGTTTTCTCCTTGGTCAAGAAAAGGAAAGCAGAATCCGAGTTGAGTAGTTCTGCCTTCTCTTTCATATCCACAATCATAATCTCTTCTGTTTCTTCTTTGACCTTTCTCTGCCCAGGGACAGCAGTGAAGTTAAAAAGCCATTTTAACTTCAACTACCATTCACAGAGTATCACATTTGACCTTTTTTTTGGTGGGAATAAGGAGATGGGCCCTTCCCAAATGAGGGAGAAAGAACCCCAAACCCCTTGATTCTGTGTATGTCCTGGGGAAATGAGCTAATCGTGCAGAAAGATGACTGCTTAAGAGAATTTAAAGATCTGCTGTCTGGTCTTTAACTTAAAAATGATAAACAGATGAACCAGCACCAGAAACCGTTAAGCATGCAAGGCAAGGGCTCAAGTCTCTTCCAGACCTTTAGCCTTTAACACTGTGGAACCAATTCAATCAGTAAATAACAAATATCTTCCGGGCCTGCCTAACCAGCTATCTTTGACTCTTTTCTCCTTCCTTCTTTCCTTCCTTCCTTTCTTTCTTTCTCCCTCCTACTTTCCTTTCTTCCCTCCTTTCCCTCCCTCCCTTTTCTCCTTCCTTCCCTCCTTTCCTTCCTTCTCTTTCTCCCTCCTTCCTTCTTTTCTCCTTTCCTTCCTTCCTTCCTTCCTCCCTTCTTCCCTCTTTCCTTCCTTCCTCCCTTCTTCCCTCTCTCCTTCCCTCTCCCTTCCTTCTTTCCTTCCTTTCTTCCTCTTTTTCTTTTCTCTTCCTTTTTCATATACTTATAGTCTCTGGGGTTTTGCTGATTTCCTCCTCTGTCCTCCCTCCCACCCCAGGCGCGGTTCCTTGCAGGATTCATATTTAGCATGCTTCGTGGCACCATACTATTTTATCACATTTTTTTGACCTTTCCCACACTGGGGAGGCTCCTGGTCTTGTCCTGTTTTGACTGGGGCAGCAGCAAATATCCCCCCCCCCCCCGCCGCAATGCAGCTCTCACCCCATCTGTGCCAGCCCATCCTAGGCAACGCGCTTCCACGTCCTCTCTTGAGCTCCCTACATAGCATCTAACCAATAGTGGAGGCTGTCTTTGCTTCCCCCAGCACGACGAAGGCCCCGGGAGAGCTTCTGCCCCTGCTCCTGTCTCCCCCCTCCTCAGCAGGTGGCCGGCCCATCTTCCCTTCTTAGGGGGTAGTTTTGGATTCCTTTTCTGTCTTTGGAGCTCCTCATTGGTTACAGGCTGTGGCCTGCTCACCGCCTCCCTGCGCCACTCCATCAGCCGTCTGGGGACCCTCATTTGATGCTCTGAGGTCACATCAGAGGCTCACGCAGCCTGGCTTCTGCTTCTAGGGGGAGCTCGGGATGGGTACAAGAGCATCCAAGCGCGTGCCCTGCTCCTGCCCAGCTCTGGGCTCAGCTCTGTGTCCGTCCCAGACATATAAAGGCTAGAAACTCAATGAGGGGAGCCAACCTGGCTGCTGCCGCTTATCGGGGCTTCCTGCTGACACGTTCCTTTGTTTTTTCTCCAGGCTGGAAAATGACTTCCTTTCTGCCTGTGCAGCCCGGCCCCCGCGAGGCGGCCCGCTCCAGGCCCACCCGGGCCCTCGCCCCCCGACCCGCAGCGGAAGCAGAGCCAGCGCGCTGGACCTGGGCACCTCCTCTGCGTGTAAGCCTCAGAGAAGACGCCACAGCTGGGGGGGGGGGGCGAGTGGCAGCCCCACAGCTGCAGAGGAGGGGCCTGATAGGTCTGGTCATCCCAAGTCCAGACTCCCGGCCCATCCTGAAACATTCATGGAAAGTGTGGACATTCTGTGCCCATTAGAAGGGACGGAGGTGGACCGATGGCTCCTTTCTGCTCTGGTTCCTTTACAAGGCAGCCTGGGAAGGGCAGCTCAGTGGCTCAGGCCTGGACGTAGGAGGTCCCGGGTTCAAGGACCTCAGATACTGCGTCCTTGGGTGACCCTGGGGAAGTCACTTAGCCCCGTGGCCTCGGCCTCCGTAGACTGAGTATCAGGACTTGGTATTGGTCCTGTGGCACAAGGTAAGGGTTTAACAAATAAAAAAGAAGGCCAGGTGCCGTGGCAGGAAAAGCCAATGGCCTGGGGGCCAGGAGGCCAGGGATGGGGCTCTCTCTGCCACCCCCCGAAGCCCCTCCTCGAACCCTTTGTTTTCTGTAAAATAAGAGAAATTGGATGAAGTGGCTTTCGAGGGGCCTCCGCGGAAGGGGGCGGCCCAAACCTCCTCTCTCGTCCCTCAAATGCCGCCCATCCTCCAGCCTGTATTAAGTGTGTGCCGGAGCCTGTGGTCAGCGGAGGGGGGACGGCCGGGGCAGCGACAGGC
This sequence comes from Gracilinanus agilis, assembly GCF_016433145.1. Lineage (NCBI taxonomy): Eukaryota > Metazoa > Chordata > Mammalia > Didelphimorphia > Didelphidae > Gracilinanus > Gracilinanus agilis. Next base: position 510,884,867 of record NC_058133.1, on the reverse strand, counting down.
CTGGAGGCTCTGCGGCTTCGGGTTCTCGGGCCACGGCCAGGCTGGCCAAGAGCACCTCAGAGCTTCCGGACGTCTTTGCTGGGTCTGGAGGCCGACGTACCCGAGAAATGTGCTCCGCAGCGGCCGTGCCCGCAGGCCCTTCCTGTCCGGCCCTTGTTTTCTTTTAATTTTCCAGAGGAAATGAAGGGCTCGTGTGCGAGCAGCTGCCCGGGAGGGGGACGACGGGGAAGGGGCCGAGCGATCCCAGCGGCTTCTCTGAAGGCCCGTCAGAACCGCCTGCAGCCTCCATCCGGCCGAGCCTCTATTGGAGGGGCCCGGAGAGGCGGGCGCCCTCGTCCAGGGGCTTCCGTGGATTCCGAGGCCTCCAGGCCTCGGCCCGGCTGTCTGTCCGCTCCAGACGCGGCTCCTCCTCTGGGCAGCCCGAGTGGGCTGGAGCATCCGGGGATACGGAAGACTCGTGTTTATACAGACACCACCTTGTCGGGGCCTCCCACAGACCCTGGGAGCTCAGAACCCACTTTACAGATTGAGAAACTGAGGCTGGGAAGGAGAAAAGATCCCACCGTTACTAAATGTCTCCAGGGAGACCCGCCCCTCCTGTTCCCGAGTCTCAGCCTCGTGCACCCTCCCCTGGGCCGCGCGGCCCCTCGTGACGAGGCCATCCACGCACACCAAGTGTTGGGGGGCCATTCGTGGGCGTCGTGAGAAGAAGCCAGGGTGGAGACGGAGGTCTGACAGAGGCCCTGCGGCCTGCTGGCTTTGGAGTCGGGGGATCTGGGTTCAAATTCTACCTCTAAGGCTAACCCCTTGGGCTCAGCCTCCTTCTCTGTCCGTTATGGCAAGTCAGCCGAGATGCCTCTGAGAGCCTTTCCAGCTCCGGATGGAGGATCCTTCGAAACCCTTCCAGGCCTCCGTTTCCTCCCTTGTAAAATGAGGGGACACAGACCGGACGGCTGCTGGTCCCCCGCTCCGCTCTGCGCCCCTGCAGCGGGTCCCCCCCCTTCATCCCCATCTCTCACGGGGGGCACGGCGAGCCCTCAGGAGTCGCCCGGAGCTTCGGGGGTGGCAGCAGAAGCCGGAAGGGGAAGCATCGTGGAACCGTCTCAGGCCTTTGGCCTCTCTCGAACCAAAGGCCCCGGAGACCGAGGGAGCTCTAAGGAGAACGGGGAGGCGACGGGTGCGAGGCCTTTGTTGGGGTGCCCGCAGCGTCCTGGTTCTGGCCTCGGGACAAGCCTCGCCTCCCACAGGATCAAGCTGGCACGGATGCCCCACGTCTGAGCCCACTCAGGATCGGGCCTGGACCTTGAGGCGAGGGTGGGTCAGGCCCCAGAGCTCGCCCTGCAGGCTGGCACGGACCCACCGTCCGCTGCCCCGGGCACAGCCCTAGAGGGGGCTCCGTCCCCCCGCCATGACCGTAGCGCTCACGTGGGCCCGCCCCCCGCCCTGGCCACGCCGCTCTGGGGAGCCCCCATCGTGAAAGGGGAGGCTCGGCTACGGGAGCGGCCGTGGCGGCTTCAGAACTGCGATCGGTGCCCCGGACACGGGCCTGTGGGCCGACGGAGCCCCGCCACGAAGGACGGCTCGGTTCGGACAGCCGCTGGCCGGCATGAGAAGGCCTCGAGTCGCCTTCTGCGTCTCCATCCACAGGTAAAGGGAGCCGAGAACGCTGGACTTCCAGAAGCCTGCCGGGAGCGAGCCGGAAGGTCCCAGGGATGGCGAGGAGAGCCGGGGGGCTCCCGGACCGCACCCCGGCACCCCCTTTCTAGAAGCCGCGTCCGTGTTGGCTTCAGATCGGTTCTTGGAGTAGAACATGCTCAGAAAAGGCTGGTGCGAAGGAGCAGGGTCGGGCCTTGAGCCAGCTCGGTATGGGGAGCTCACCCCCTGCCGTGGGAAGGGGCCGGCCCGAGAGCTGCAGAGCTTCGCTGGGCTTTGGGGATAGGCTTGGGTGAGGCATCGAGGAGGCCTCCCTGGGCCAGCCTGCCCCGAGGACACCCTCTAATGGCTGAGTTCAGAGCAGGCTGTTGCCGTCCACATGGGCCCAGACTTGACCAGCAGCCCTGCGGTGTCTCCGGGAGACCCTCCAGAGAAGAACGACCCCCCGAGGCACCCCGTACGGGCTTCACGGGGAAGAAGGATGGAGGACCCCGACAATAAGCCTCTAAATCCGCCGCGACGGGCCCTGATCTCAGGACTTTCCGGCCCGCGGAGGGGCTGACCTTGAGACCCGAGGCGGCCGCGCTTCCTCATGGCGCCCCCGGAGCTGGGCAGGGCCATGAGGTGGCCGCCATCTCTCCGTAGGTGACGGGGTGTTCTTGGCCTGCTTCGGCGAGCGTGTGCTCCCGCCTCTCGTCGTGCCCTCAGGAAAGGCCGTTTGGGGCAAGCTTGGGACACACGCGGCCGTCGCGTGGTCCGGGCACTCCTGGCCGACTTGCAGGACGCCCAGTACGAAAGACCAGCCGGTGCCACAGCAGCCCGGGGCAGCCCTCAGAGCATCTCAGGGATGGCAGAGGGGTCTCTGGGCCCTCCGAGCGGGGCTGCCATCCAGGGGACCCCAGAGCCAGCGAGGCCCGGACGAGCAGAACGAGGGCCCTTTATGGGCGCTCACTGGTCATCCCTGCCGGCCATTCATCGGGCCACCTGAGCCCTTTCCAGGTAGGATGAGCTTCAGAGACGGCTCAGGGAGGGCCAGGAAGAGCCCGGGCTGAAGGGGGTCACCTGAGGCTCGGCTCCAGGACAAGCCTTCAACTGGCCACTCCTGACGGACAGGAATGGCTCTGGCAGGGGAGAGAGGAGAGGAGGCTCTCTCAGCCTTCAAACCCTGCCTCTCCCTGAAAGGCTCCCCCAGCTGCCGGCCCTCGTCCGCCCACACCAGGAAGCATGAGCCCAGGGCAAAGGGCAGCAGCCCCTCGCTGGGGATCGGCCCTCCCAAACTGGTTAGACAGCTCCGAGGACGTGCCTGCCTGTCCTGGATCCTGTTCCCAGGCTCCATTGCCTGCCTATTTCCTCATGCCTTCCATGGAAGCAGCCACCTGCTCCCCATCATCCCCTACGTTTTTGCCCTCGCCAGCCGCCTGGCCGGGCCCCCTGGATACCAGGTCCTGCCCTTCGGCCCCTGGTCACACCTCATCGTGACCCCTGGGCCATTTTGAAGTCCTCAGTGGCAGGCCTTGCCCGTGGCCTCAGGCCAGCCAACACGGGTTGACGTCTTGCTTGGAGGGTCTCCTTGGGTAACCGGCTCTGGGTGTGTCTGTAGGGAAGGCAGCAGGCCACGAGCTCCCTGCCCTGCCCGGCACATCCCTTCTCTGAAAGGCGGGGGTCGCAGTGGCTCTTCCCGCTCCCGCGTTCCACCAGGCACGACTGCGAGCAGGAGGCTGGGGGTCCAGCCTGCCTTGGGGCTCTTCCTCTTTCTTTCACACATTCTGAGGCCCTCCTCGCTTGCATCCTGCCCCTTCTCCCTGGCCCGCCACCCATCCTGCTCGGTCTCCCCCGGGCAGACCCTCCCCAGCACTCTGCCCACTCCTGCTCCCCGATGCCCGTGTCCTGTGCCAAGGGTTGTAGGCTCTGCTTTTCGGAGTCCCCGTGTTCAGACTGGAACTTCCCTCTTCACTTTAGAATGGCAGAGCCTGAAGCTCGAAGGGACACGCTGGGAGTCTGGAATCCAATTTCTTGCCCCGTGGACCATCCCCTGGATCCCGTCCAGCCCCAACTTAATGCCTCGTTGCTGGGAGGGAATTGGCAGCCTCATCCCTCCTGAGGCAGGCTGCCCTTTTATTGAAAAGTCCTTCCTTCTCCTGAGCTCAGATCTGCCCACTGCTCAGATTTCCCCCCACCCCACCTCCGACAACATAGAATAAATTGACTTTCCGCTTGGGGTGAAGGGACTTGAATGGCCTCTCCCTTCCTGCATTCCAGCCATGCCAGCCTGCTCCCCGGCCTGATTGACTGCCTCCTGCCTCCCCAGGGCCTTGGCTCATACCTGGAATGTCCTTCTCCTCCTCTTTCCTACCCTTCCACTTGATGGCCTCCTTCAGGGCCCAGCCGAGAACCCACCTCTGCAGCCGAGCTACCGAAGGGACCTTAGACCATACAAGGAGGCCGAGAGGAGGCGCCTCGTAACCCCAGGGGAAGGCCAGGGAGCCCGAGGCAGCGCTGCTCCATGGCTCAGACAGAGAGGGGGGACAGGCCGTCTCCCGTCCTGGCACCTCGCTCCTCCTTTTGATTCCACCAACGGCGGTGTAGCGTCCACTCTGCGCGGGGCATCCGACCAGCACTGAAGAAGGCACAGAGAGGATCCAGACCTGGGGAAGAGCTACAGGCCCAACGAGGCAGAGTCGTCCAGAAGCACCAGGGCTACATGGGAAGGTGCCCTCAGAGGCACCGAGTGGCTTTCCCATCCCTCAAGGTTTTCAATCCAAAGCTGAGATGTTGTAGAGGGCATCAAAGGATGTGGAACTGGAGGGGACCTTGGGGAGCCTCCCCAGCTCCCCTGCTTCAAGCCCGGAGCATCCAGTTCAGTCAAGTCCCCTGGCTTGTGCAAGGTCACATGGGGGATTCCTTTTCAAATATGGGCTGGACCAGATAACTTCAGAGCCTCCTTTCCAGGGCTGGAGCATGAGGATTCTCCCGATGATGCTGCCCACTCACTCCCTGTCCCAGGGGCAGAGGCCAGAGAGAGTATCTGTGAGAACCCAGTCACTGATGCATGGTGGGACATTCACTGGGACCAGATCAACCAAGGACACTTCCTTCCTTCCTTCCTTCCTTCCTTCCTTCCTTCCTTCCTTCCTTCCTTCCTTCCTTCCTTCCTTCCTTCCTTCCTTCCTTCCCTCC
>NC_058133.1:510857826-510870086 GCF_016433145.1 Gracilinanus agilis | reverse complement strand
GGGAGGGAGGAAGGAAGGAAGGAAGGAAGGAAGGAAGGAAGGAAGGAAGGAAGGAAGGAAGGAAGGGAGGGAGGAAGGAAGGAAAGGAAAGAAGGAGGAAAGGAGTACCAAGTCAGGCTCACTACTAGGGAGGGAGGGCCAGGGGCTATCTGGAAATGATCACAAGGTGAGGAGAAATGACATCAACAGGACAATCCTGTCCTTGCCTATAAAAGGCTCTCGGGCTGCCCGGGACCCTGGCTTGGAAAAGTAACCAGCCGGGAGTCCTGCTGGCCAGATGCTCCAGCACACTGGGATGTTGGGGGCCCCACTTACCAGACTGGGAGACTGAGGCTCACTCGGAAAGCATCAGATCAGGCCCCAAACCCTGCTCATTCCAGGGCTTCATCCCACACTGCCGCAATAGAAAGCAAGGGACAGATTTGCCCATCCGGGACTGGCTCAGACGGACTCCAAGTCCAGAAATGGCAGAGGGAGCAGAACAGACGAGAACCCAAAGGAGCACATAGTAGGCTCTTAACAAATGTTGACTGATTGAGTGATTGACGTTTGTTCTCCCACTCACTGATAGAGCAGAAAATAGGGACTGGAGAACCTGGGCCTGAACAGGTACTGTTACTGTCCCCATTTTACAGACAAGGAAACTGAGGCCATCCTAACTGGTCCTGCTTATTGATATGGGGGTGGGATAGAGAAGTGCACTGGGGTGGGGGCTTCCCTTGAGCCCTGAGGCAGAGGCCTGGCTGACCTGTCCGGCATGGGTGGGCTGGGAGAGCAGCTCCAGACCGCTGGGGCCTCCCCACGGGCCAGCCGGTTCTGTTCTCCTCGGGAATGGAGCGAGGGCCAGGCTAGGGAAGAAACTGCTAGAAGAGGGGACGACCTCACCCACCTGCTTCCAGGGAGGATGCAGAACTCAGCCAGGCTGGAATCTACCTGAATTCCAGGAAGCCTCTACATATAAGGATCTGACTCTGAGCCCTGCCCTTCCCCCTCCTCTCCCAAACAGCACGCCCCACCCCCACCCCAGACTTCCCAAGACCCTTTCATCTGGGGAACAGAATATCCAGCTTTGGAGGCCACAGTACTGCCCCCTCCTCTCCCAGAAGAGGAACCTGAGGCCCAGGGAGGGGCCTGGACTTGTCTGTGGTCCCACAGCTAGGAAGTGTCAGAGTCAGAATTCACACCCAGGACCTCTGACTCCAACCCAGCCCTCTTATTTTACAGGGCAGGAAATGAAGCCAAGAGGGCAAAACAGAAGCCTGGGCAGAGCTGAGACCTCAGCAGAGAAGATCCAAGGAGTGGGCGAACCACCTCCCTCCCGCCCACCCCCATTTGCCCCGCCTCGGTACCCCCCTGTTTTGTTCTGCTCGGAGGGGCCTTTGGGGTCCCCATCACCCCCTACAGCTCACCCAGGCCCAAGGAGACCTTGCCACGAGGAGCCCAAACAGGGACTTCTTGGGCTAAATCTGACCCAGGAGGAGTTCAAGAAGGGGCCCACACTGGGAACTTGAGCTGCCTCTGGAGCTGGGGGTTAAGGAATGGTGTTGTCTACACTGACCAGGCTGAAATGTGCAGGGGAAGGGATTCATTTCCTCTTTGGAGGCTTGGGCAAGTGACCAAGACCATTTGGGGGCAGGAGCCCTGCAGAGATGAGCAGGCTGGCCAAGAGAATTGCATAATAGTTCTCTCTCTCTCCACCCTCTCTCTCCCTCTCTCTCTTTCTCTCTCTCTCTCTCTTCCTCTTTCCCTCCCTCTGTTTCTCTCTCCCTCTCTATTCTCTCTCTTTCTCCTCCTTCCCTTCCTCACTTTCTCTCTCCCCCCTCTCCTTCCTTTTTCCTCTTCCTTTCTTTTTTTAATTAAGTTTATTTAATGAATTGATTTAGAATATTTTTCCATGGTTCCATGATTCATGTTCTTTCCCTCCCCTCCTCCCTCCCCCTTCCCATAGCCAATGGGCAATTCCACTGGGTTTTACATGTGTCATTGATCAAGATCTATTTCCATATTATTAATATCTACAGTAGAGCGATCACTTAAAGTTGACATCTCCAATCATATCCCCATCAAACCATGTGCTCAAGCAGCTGTTTTTCTTCTGTGTTTCTCCTCCCACAGTTATTCCTCTGGATGTGGACAGCATGTTTCTCATAAGTTCCTCTGGATTGTCCTGGATCACTGCTTTGCTGCTAGTAGCAAAGTTAGTTACATTTGATTATGCTACAATGTATCCGTCTCTGTGTACAATGTTGTCCTGGTTCTGCTCCTTTCACTCTGCATCACTTCCTGGAGGTCGTTCCAGTTCACATGGAATTCCTCCAGTTCATTATTCCTTTCAGCACAATAATATTCCATCACCAACAGATACCACAATTTGTTTAGTCATTCCCTAATCGAAAGGCATTTTCCAATTTTTTGCCACCACAAAGAGCGTGGCTATCAATATTTTCATACAAGTCTTTTTCCTTATTATCTTTTCGGGGTATAAACCCAGCAGTGGTATGGCTGGAACAAAGGGTAGGCAGTCTTTTAAAGCCCTTTGTGCATAGTTCCAAATTGCCTTCCAGAATTCACAACTCCACCAGCAATGCATTAGTGTCCCAATTTTGCAGCATCCCTTCCAACACTTATTACTTTCCTTTGCTATCATATTAGCCAGTCTGCTAGGTGTGAGGTAGTACCTCAGAGTTGTTTTGATTTGCATTTCTCTAATTGTAAGAGATTTAGAACACTTTCTCATGTACTTATTGATAGTTTTTATTTCTTTATCTGAAAATTGCCTATTCATGTCCCTTGCCAATTTATCAATTGAGGAATGCTTGATTTTTTTTGTACAATTGATTTAGCTCCTTATATATTTAAGTAATTAGACCTTTGTCAGTGGTTTATGTTATAAAGATTTTTTTCCCCAATTTGTTGATTCCCTTCTAATTCTGGTTGCATTGGTTTTGTTTGTACAAAACCTTTTTAATTTAATGCAGTGATTCCCAAAGTGGGCGCTACTGCCCCCTGGTGGGTGCTGCAGCAATTCGGGGGGGGGGGGGGGAGGTAGTGATGGCCATGGGTGCATTTATCTTTCCTATTAATTGCTATTAAAATTTTTAAAAACTTAATTTCCAGGAGGCAAAGTAATATTTTTTCTGGAAAGGGGGCGGTAGGCCAAAAAAGTTTGGGAACCACTGGTTTTAATGTAATCAAAATTATTTATTTTACATTTTGTAATTTTTTTTTTTCTAACTCTTGCTTGGTCTTAAAATCTTTCCTTCTTCATACCCTCCTTTTTTTTTTAAAGAAATTATTTGTTAGGTTGGGTGACTTATTCACCCCTAATGTACACTCATGCTGGCAGAATTGGGGAGATCTTCCAGCCCCAATGGCAACCATACAGCAACAGTCAAAATTCAGAGTGCAAAGGGTACCCCTAGTTGGAGAGAAGAGGAAGGAATATACTCCTACTATTCACCATTATAGCTGCTGAGCCCCCACTGATGAACTTCCTATTTATACAAAATCAGTCAGAATGACACCATGGAACACAAAATATTTATTAAATGAGAAGATGAGAATAATGTCATTTATTCTTTAGGTAGCAAAAAATAATAATAATCCCTAGGTCCTAGAACCATGCCTAACACATAGTAGGTACTTAATAGTTACTAATCTGGTACCCCAAAAAGATAATAAGGAAAAATACATGTGCAAAAATATTTATAGCTGCGCTCTTTGTGGTGGCAAAAAAAGTTGAGAAATGAGGAAGTGTCCCTAGATTGGGGAATGGCTGAATAAATTGTGGTATCTGATGGTAATAGAAAACTATTGTGCTGAAAGGAATGATGAACTGGAACACATGAACTGGGAGAACCTCCATGAACTGATGCAGAGTGAAAGGAGCAGAACCAGGAGAACGTTGTACACAGAGAGGGTTACATTGTGGCACAATCCAATGTAACTGACTTTGCTACTAGTAGCAGTGCAACAAGCCGAGACACTCCTGAAGGACTTGTGGGCAAGAATGTTAACCACATTGAGAGAAAGAACTGTGGGAGTAGAAATGCAAAAGCAAAACGTATGACATCATTTATCACATATGTGATAAATGGGTATGTGATTTGGAGTTTAGACTTAAAAACTGCTCTATAGCAAAAATGAATAATGTGGAAATAGGTATCAAGAGATAACATTTGTACTGCCCAGGGGAATTGCTTGTCTGGGAGGGGGGAGGGAAAGAAAATGAATCATGGAAACATGGGAAACGATTTTTTTAATTAATTCATTAATTTTAAGACAGTTCCTAATCTGACTCAACAGGGCACTCTTTCACTTGCCCTTTCACTGGGCACCCTCGATGAAGGTCCTGTGCTTGCAAAAGGAGAGGCAAAAATTCTTGAAGCAGATTCTGCTTTCAAAGAGTTTACACTTTAGTAGGATGGGAAAGATAAGCTTAAAATGACACCAATACTACAGGGTGGGGCAGGGGTGAGAACTAAAACAAAGGAATGTTTTCTGTAGCTGACTTTGCCTTTTATAGAGAGGCAGGAAGAAGGTGGTCTGAACTTTGCCTTTAAGACTTAATAGCTGTGCCAATCAATAAATACTTATTAATCAACTACTATGTACAAAAAAAAAAAGGCAAGGAGCTCACAGTCTAATGGAGGAGACCATTTCACATAGCACCAAACAATGTAAAATATCAGTTGGAGATAATAAATAGAAGGAAGGAACTATAATTAAGCACCTACTGTGTGAAAGGTGCTTTGCTGACTACAGCACTACATAAACACCAGCTAGCATCATAGGTTTATACCTGGAGGTCCTGGGGTCCAACCTCCTCACTTGACAGCTGGGGAAACTGAGGCTCAGTTGTGTGACCTTGAACAAGTTACCCTCTTTGAGGGTTTTTCTCATCTGAAAGTTGGGAACAGTATCTGTGAGTACCTGCCTCCCAGGACCATCGTGAGGATGAATTGAGATGCCGCTCGTGAGGTGCCTGGCAAGCTTGAAGCTCTCCCTCAGTTTCCTCACCTGTAATTGGATGTGATGGCCTCGGAGGTCGGGTTCTCCATCTGGGATCCTCTAGCAGTCATCATTTTTGTATCTCCGGCACCTAGCATGGCACGGGCGGGGCACATCGTCAGCACAAAGAATAAATGCTTGCTCATTAATTCCTTGGATCAATCCCTCCGTAAAATATAAGCTCTTTGACAGAAGCGGCTATTTCGGGTTTGTTTCTATCTCCAAAGCCTAGCCCAGTGCCCGGCACACAGCTGGCACTGAAGGAATTGGACTGAATCAACCTACAATTGGGAAGCCAGGGTCCCCAGCTGCTGAGGCGAAGCAGCAGACATGTTTATTTTGACTGTTCCCAAGGGGCAGTGCAGTGAGGTGACTCAGTGGCTAGAGAAGGGAGGTCCTGGGTTCAAATGTGACCTCAGACTACCTAGCTAGGTGACCCTGGATGAGTCACTTAACCTCCATTGCCTGGCCCTCACTGCTCTTCTGCCTTGGAACTGATACTTAGTATGGATCTAAGACAGAAGAGGAGGGTTTCAAAAAGATCCGAAGCAGTTCTCAGTTCAATCGGAAACGATCTCTGTTTGTTTTAATCAATCTGTCTGTCTGTCTGTCTGTCTGTCATACAAAGGGTCAGAGAGCTTCGTTTCAGTAAGTCCCAGGTTCTAGGAATGCCCCCCCTCCCCCAACACATGGGCAGCCGGGGATCCGTCCTGCCTCTCCTTTCTCAACCATCCCACCTGCCATGTCTTGGCTTCTTGAAAACTCCAGGATGGAGCAGCTCGCTGCCAGACCCTTTGGTTTTAGGTCCAGGAGCTGGTGGAGGGGAGAATGGGAAACCTCCCCCCCCCCCAGGCTGGCAGCTGGCGAGCCTGGCTCCCTGCCAGTCTTCTGAAGGGAGGGAAAGTGGGGAAACCCTTTTTTTTGCAGAGATAAAAATGTCTTTGAAGACAGGAGGGCGACGAGCCGAGGCTCCGCTCTCCTCTTTGGCCAGTGTGTCCGGTAAGTCCAGGCCCAAGGCTTGGAGGCAGCAATTACCTGGTCCTCTAAGATTTTCAAAGCATTTAAAGCATGTTATCTCATTTGGGCCTCCGAGGAACCCTGGGAGGTTGGAGCATTTATTAGCCCCATTTTACAGATGAAGGAACTGAGATAAAGTTAAGTGACTTGCCCCGGAATTGAGAGCTATCTCCCCGGCTTCCAGCACCTCCCTGCCGCCCGAGGGGCACCTGGGGCTTAGATGAGCTGGCACCTGCCTCCCCTGCAGGATTTGAAGCCCAAGACCCCCCTCCCCAGGGAGGACGCAGGACGTTGTGGCCTCTCGTAGATCTGCCTGGCCACGGGCTTCTCCCGGGCAGGGGCTGTTCTAGCACTTTGCCCCATGCCAGACACATAGTAGGTCCTTCACGGACGCTTGTGGATCACTGATTGGTCGGTTCTGTCCGAAGGGGCTCCGCTTCGTGGGCTCCTCCTGTGGGGTCCTGGTGCCAGGCTCTCCCTGCACCCTCCTCCCTAGGGCTGACGGGTCCTGAGCTCTGCCCTGGGGGTCAGCCACACGGATTAAAGGGGGCCCGGGGTGTGGGGGGGATCTCTCGGACATCTCTGAGTCCAGGCTTTGGGGCTCCCACACAGACCCAGCGGCCACATGGAGGCCCGGAACGGCAAGGCCTTCCGTCTTAGAATCGATATTAAATATCATTTCCAAGGCAGAAGAGCGGTAAGGCTGGGCACTGGGGCTGGTGACTTGCCCAGGGTCACCCGGCTAGGAAGATCTGAGGCCACGCTGGGGCCCAGGACCTCCCGTCTTCCGCCGAGCCACCCAGCTTCATGGACGTCTGCTGGGCCGCACGTCCTCGGTTTGGCTGAGCCGCCCAGGTCCGAAGGACGAGAGCATCCAGGAAGGACACTCAAGTGAGAGTAACGAAGGAACCCCAAGACACGTGGAAATCCTCGTCCGGCCAGTCTGAAGGCACCTGCCCTCCGTGCCCTCTTCTGCCTGGCCGGACAGCCTCGGGCATCTCCCTCCCCGGCCTGGCATCTCGGTGCCAGCCTCTCCGGTTTAGGCCGGGTGATGAGGGATGAATAGCTGCTGCCCGGCCCGGCTCCTGAGCATATAAAGGGGCTCTATGCAGGGGCGGCGCTGTTCCCTCTTGGCCAGGAGCCCGGGGTGGGCTGGGGGGGCAAAGGAAGTCCTGGGAAAGAGGGGATTGTCTGGCGTTCGGAGCTGCCAGGCCAGAGGAAGGGGGGCCGGGGAGGTGGAGCCGAGAAGACTAGGCCAGTGTTCAAGGCTCCGTCCTGAAAGAGGACAGTGTGTGTGCTCGGAGTGAGTCACCCAGGAGGGAGGGCCAGAGCGGGGGCATCCGGCCGGGCTGGGGGAGCCCACCGGGGCTGGGAGCGGAGCGGGTGCCGCTGCTGCCCACGGTGGGGCTTCTCTGGCCCCGACGCCGCCCGGGAGCGGGTGTCCAGAAGGCTCGTCCCTCCTGGCACGGGCTCCTCCTTCGTCCTGCCAACGTGCTTCACGGTGCCACCCCGCCTGCGGTCCGTCCGTGTCCCAGGACTCCCAGACCGGCTGCAGACAGTCCCTGCGGCCGCTGCTGTTACAGAAGCCGGGGTGCCCCCCCCCAAGCTGCTGCTGAGCCACCCGAGGCCGCACCCTGCGCACACCTTAAATCCCTCCCATGCGGCAGGGAAACTGAGGCCAGCGTAAGGCGTGTCAGCCCAGAGAGCTGCCCGCAGTCACCCCGCTTAGGCGGGGCAGTTGAAGGCCGGTGAAAGCATTTGTGAGGGAGACATCAGCCCCCCCAAGGGGTGACGGGCTCACCCTAGGGGCCACCTCACGATACGAAAAGGAAGATTCCTCGAGGACAGGAACTCCTTTTTCCACATTTTCCTGCCTCCAGCATCTGGGCAGGTGGGTGGCACAGTGGATGGAGGGCCGGACCTGGAGTCAGGAAGACCTGAGCTCAAATCCACCTGAGTCACTTACTGGCTGGGTGACCCTGGCCAAGTCACTTAATTCTGCCTCAGTTTCTTCATCTGTCAAATGAGGTGGAAAAAGAAATGGCCAACCACCCTGTATCTCTGCCAAGAAAACCCAAACCCTGATTGCCTCCGTTTCTTCCTGTGTGAAATGAGATGGAGAAGGAAAGAGCAAACCGCTTCAGTCTTTGCTAAGAAAACCCCAAACCCCGATTGCCTCAGTTTCTTCTTCTGTAAAATGAGCTGGAGAAGAACATCACAAACCCCCTGGCCCAGGGTAGATGTTACTTTAATAAATGTTTCTTGCATGAATAAATGCCCCCAGAAGAGACCTTCAACCCTCCTACTGTACAGAGGGGGAAACTGAGGCTCTGAGCCTTGGGCAGCTCACCCAGCCGCTGGTCGGAGGAAGGAAATAGCTCAGTTCTTCAGAATTCTCCTCCACAGCCGTATTTCACTTGATTAGATTTCTAGATCCCAGGACTGGCTTTGGGCCGGCCTACGGTCTAGGCCTCGGTTTCCCAGCCTGAAAAAGGAAGGGTCTGGCCTGAATAATCTCCAAGTCCCTCCTCACCCCAAATCTCTGTCCTTCCTGACTGGACCTCAGTTTCCAAACCTGTAAACCGAGTCTGGCTCCAGCTTCGAGTTCCTACCCTGGAGGGGGGCTGCCTGGCAGAAAGCGGAGAACTTGGGTGCGAAAGAATTCCACATTTATTTGCACCGACTTTGCCTGGAGTTTATCCAGTTCTTTCGTGAGGAATCAGAAGGGGAAAAGCTTTATTTGAGGAGGGGGCCGGAGGGGCATCGGGCTGCGCCCGGACTAGACGAGCTCTCTCTGAGGTCCTTCTGGGCTCCGCAGGCCAAGCTCGCCATCTGGAAGGTGAGCTTTCCTGTTCCCACCGGAGAGAAACAACGGCACGGCGTCACCAGCCTTCTGAAACCCTCCCCTTCCGTCCCAGAGTCCATCCTGGGTGTGGGTGCCAGGGCAGAAGGGGTAAGTGACTTGCCCAGGGTCACCCGGCTAGGAAGTGTCTGAGGTCATTCTTCAGGTATTTTTTTTAACCCCTCCCTCACCTTCCATCTTAGAATCAGTACCAAGTATGGGAGCACTAAGGGCCGGGCAATGGGGGTTCAGTGACTTGCCCAGGGTCACACAGCTAAGAAGTGTCTGAGGCCACATTTGAACCCAGGACCTCCCTTCTCCAGGCCCGGCTCTCTACCCACCGAGCCCCCCCAGCCGCCCTCATCCTAGCCCTTCTGTGCTGACTCTCCTGAACCCTGTACAAACTCCGAGATCTCCAGGCTGATTAGAGGGGCTGTGGGTGGGGTAAGGCTCTGGCCGGAACCCCAGGCGGAAAGCTGCCCAGGGCTTTAGTCCCATTCGGCCTTTCCTGGTCAAACAAGTAGGGTGGGAATTCCTGGCAATCTTCAAATAGAAGGAAAACAAGTGAAGAGTCAGGGAAGAGAGAGGGAAACTGCTTGGAAGAAGAGGGGAGAAAGCTTGGGGGGGGGCCATGGGGCAGTGCTTGGGCCCCAGACACTGGCCCGTTTCCCAAATCGGGGCCCCCCTTTACCTTCAGCCACCCCAATGGTAACATTGGATGGAGAGAAAGGGAAACGGGAAGCTGAGGAACCTGAGCCATAGCCCCCGATCCACCCCTGTGGATGAATCCTATTCTCTCTGCTCCCAGCCTCCGTTTCCCCATCTGTAAAATGGGGCAGCTAGTGGTGCAGTGGAGAGAGCTCCAGGCCTGAAACCAGGAAGGCTTAAGTTCCAATCCAGTCTCAGACACTTACTAGCTGGGGGGACTTTGGGCAAGTCACTGAATTCTGATTGCCTCAGTTTCCTCATTTGTTAAATGAGCTGGAAAAGGAAAGGGGGAGCCACTCTAGGGGCTCTGCCAAGAAAACCCCAAACCCTGACTGCCTCAGTTTCCTCATTTGTTAAATGAGCTGGAAAAGGAAAGGGGGAGCCACTCTAGGGGCTCTGCCAAGAAAACCCCAAATGGGGTCCTGAAAAGTGCCTGAACTCCTGACTGCCAGCCAAAGGTGGCCATAGGAGCCTTGGAGCCGGGGGAGGACGCTAGATTTGGGCTCCAGCACCCAGGGCGGAGCCAGCCGGGCCTGAGAAGGAGGGGGCTCGGCTGGGGCATGACAATACCTTAGAGGAGGCTCCCTGGGCAGGGTGGCTCCGCTCTGCAGGGACTCCCTTTGTCTAAATTCAGCTGGAAGGAGCCCAGCTCCAGCCCAAGACTTGCAAATGCACAAACAGGCTCCAGAGAGTGGAAGCTCCCGGAGGGCAAATACTTTCTTTCCTTTTTTCTAGCAATCAGTCAGCATTTCCTAAATGCTTCAGATCCTGGCCCTGACACAGAAAGGGGCCAACTAGGTGGCCCAGTGGATGAAGAGCCAGGTCTGGAGATGGGAGGTCCCGGATTCAAGTCTTCCCAGCTGAATGACCCTGGGCAAGTCACTTCACCCCCATTGCCCAGCCCTTACCACTCTTCTGCCTTGGAGCCAATTTCCACCTCCTGAGCCTCCATTTCTTCTTTGTCTATAAAAGGAGGCTTGGAGGACCTCTATCCTGAATTGGCAGATGAGGAAACTGAGGCGCAGGGGCACTTTTCCTGAGCTCACAGCAGGAGTAATGGCAGGACTGGAATTCGGAACCTAGAAGGGGACACTTGCTCCACGCGCCACAGTTTGCCCATCTCGAGGGCCTTTGTTTCTCCCACTGAGCTGGCCTGGTTGTTCTCCCCGTGGACGGCTGTTATTAGGACTTCATTCAGAAGAGGACCCGCCTTCTCCCCTGCTTTCAGGAAATGCCAGGGAGACGACCGATAAAACCCTGGCAGATGGTTTGGCCAGTGCCCCGAGAATGCATTCCCGGAGGGTAGAGAGGCTTCCGGAGCGGGCAGCCCCTTCTCCTAGCCCCCCCCATCCTCATTCTGAGGCTCCCAAACCCCGACATTCTAGAGCTTCTGTTCCGAGGTTCCCCTGTCCCTTATCCGTTCTGGGTTCTGAGGTCCCTCCAGACTCTGCGTTCTGAGCTCTTTGCTGCTCAGTTTCTGGATTCCAGGGTCCCTCCCTCGCGAGCTCCGTGTTCTTTTGCCCTGTCCATCCGACAAGCATTTATTAAGCACCAGCTGTGTGCCAGGCCTTGAGGGTACCAGTTCCAGGAAGGAGCCCGGAGGACGTTCCCAGGTTGTTCTGTCCCTCCTGGGCGGTGGTTCCAGGGTTCCACTTTGCCTCTGGCTCTCCCACTCTAGGTCCCGGGTTCTAGCTTTCCGTGCTCTGGGGTGCCACGATGGGCTGCTCGCTGCTGTCCTGGGGCCAGGCCAGGCGGGCACTGGGCAGCAGGCCTCTCGCCGGGGCTCGGGCTCTGTCCTCCCGGACTCGGCAGCAGGCCTCGGCTGAATGGGGAGATTGAGATCTGGAGCCGGGCTCCCCTGGGCCGGGCCATTGTTACCCTAATGGATGGCGGTCACCCTTGACTGGCCGGCTGGGCCTCACTCACCAGGAAGGCAGAGCGGGAGCCGCCTCTATGAAAGGAGGAAGAGGAATGGGGCGGGCGGCCTGGGGGAGAAGGGAGGAGAGCAGGGCTGGGGCAAGAGGGAGGCACCCAGAGTCCCTCCAGCCTGGCCCCCGCGTCTAACTGGGCAGACCCAGGCCAGGCACCAGGTATTTGTGTGCCAGGCACCCTGCCAGGCTCTGGGCATTTGGAGTCAAAAATGAAAGAGCCAGGGGGCAGCTGGGTAGCTCAGTGGATGGAGAGCCAGGCCTAGAGACTGGAGGTCCTAGGTTCAAATCCGGCCTCAGACACTTCCCAGCTGTGTGACCCTGGGCAGGTCACTTGACCCCCATGGCCTACCCTTACCACTCTTCCACCTATAAATCAATACACAGAAGTTAAGGGTTTAAAAAAAAATAAAAATGAAATAAAAACATGAAAGTGCCCCTACCTGGAGAGAGCAGAGGCCACAGAAGGGGAGAGAGGGAAATGGCAGTAAGGTGGGCCATGGGGGTCAAGTGACTTGCCCAGGGTCACCCGGCTAGGAAGTGTCTGAGGCCAGATTGGAACCCAGGACCTCCCGTCTCTAGGCCCGGCTCTCTGTCCAGTGAGCCCCCTAGTTGCCACCTTCTTCCAGTGGTCTTTCCTCAGCTCCCACCCCTGCCCCGGTTACCTCTCAGGCCTTTCTTTCCTCTCTCCTGGCTCAGGCTCTAAGTCCCGGAGCTCAATTTAGAATAGCCTCATCCAACCCCAGCGTGGTGAA
>NC_058133.1:510847099-510853456 GCF_016433145.1 Gracilinanus agilis | reverse complement strand
GGGGGGAAGCTTCTGGAGTTCCCCGGCCGGCTCCGCCGCGGCCCGAGGCTGGCACAGCGGGCCGGGCCGGGCGCCTTAGCGAGGACGCGGGACTCGGAAAGTTCGCTTACAAACGCCCGGAGCAGTTTATTCATTGGGGAGCGATGCAGGGCGGCGCCTCCCGCGGGGATGGCCCCGGCCTCGGAGCTCGGGGAGGGGGAGGGAGCTGGGGGGCAGCCGGGCGCTCAGCGGGCGGGGAGGGGGCTCCTGGGTCCGGTCTGGCCTCCGGCACGCCCTAGCCGGGTGGCCCTGGCCAAGTCACTTGGCCCCCATCGCCTAGCCCCGAGCGCGCTTCCGCCGCGGAACCGACGCGCAGTGTGGATGCGAGAAGGGCCGGGAAGCCTCGGATTCCCCCCGCGTTTCTGTGGGGGCCGCCCTGGGCTTTGGGGGCCGAGATGGCGAGTCCTGCGGGCACCGCTACGGGGCGGAGACACCCGGAGAGCCCAGCGCGGGGCAGGGCACGCGGAACCCGGGACGGATCCCAATAAAAAAGAGATCGGACGGAATACTAAAAAGAGAGAAGGCGGGACAGCCGGAGGCCCTGGCCCGATCTGCCGGGTGACCCTGGCCAAGTCCCTTGACCCTCGCCGCCTCCGAAGCAATCCACAGCAGGATTCTAAGATGGAAGGGGGGCGCCCGGAGGATCTTCCCTGGGGCCCGGGGTGTCTGGGGGAAGCCCGCACCCTCCTGTCGTCCCCCCTCTTTAAATTCTGGGGGGGTTCTCTGGAGCTTCTTTGTTTATTTTAAAGCTTGACCTTTCCCACTTGGAGTCAATACTGTGGATTGGCTCCGAGGCCCGAGAGTGGGAAGGGCTAGACAATGGGGGTCAAGTGACTTGTCCAGGGTCACCCAGCCGGGGAGCGTCTGAGGCCACTTTATAGCTTCTTCCCAGCTGGTCAGGGCTGTAGAGCTGGGCGGGAGGACCTGAAGGCCTGCAGATGGGAAGGCAGAAGGGGAGAAGCCGGGGCTGGGGCTAAGCCTGGAGCAACAGAGAGAAACCGAGGCAGGTGGTCCCGTGGCCGTGGAGAACCGCCTCCTCTGCACGGCTCTTCTCGGCTTTGTTCAGGCAGCACCCGCCCGCCTTCCAGGGGGGGAAGCTCCGGGTGGCGTTTGTGAGCCCCAGAGCCGAGCTTCCATCCCAGGCAGTTTCCTACAGAACCCTGGAGAAGCCCCTCCCGGGCCGGAGCCCTCCACCGACCGGCCAGGCTGGCTGTTTGCGGGGTGGAAACTGCAGCTGCTTTTGGGGGAAAAGCAGGAGGAGGTGAGGCGGGTGCCGGGCGCGGCCGAGCCCAGGCCTGCCTTTCCGCTCCTCTCGGGCCGGCGGCGGCTCCATCCTCAGCCACTCACAGCCGGGCCTCCCTCCTCGGTCACCCCCTCCATGATTTTGAGGTTCCTTCACCCCAAACGGGCCTCCTGCTCTGCGGGCTGACCGCGGCACCCGTCTCTCCTGCCCAACATCCTCTTTTCTCCTCCTGAGGGAAGGGAGTCACTTCTGGAGTTCCAGGGAAAGCCGTCAGAGACGTAGCTGAGGGCCACCGCGATCGGGGCAGCTGGGTGGCTCCGTGGATGGAGAGCCGGGCCTAGAGGTCCTGGGTTCAAATCTGGCCTCAGACCCTTCCCAGCCGTGTGACCCTGGGCAAGTCACTTGACCCCCATGGCCCACCCTTACCGCTCTTCTGTCTTGGAGCCAGTACACAGAAGTTAAGGGTGTAAAAAAAAAATGGCCGGATGGAGCCTCCTTTGCCTTAAGGCAGGGGAAGGGTTAATGCCTCCCCAGCTGTCTGCAGTCCTGGGAAATGAGGGGAATGAATTGTCTTCACTTCAGTTGCTAATCAGAAGCCCCAAAGAATCCTGGTTTTACCCTTTAAGCCCTCTCTTAGCCCCGGCTTCCCCACTCACCGCAGAGTCCATCGTACAGATTGGTAAACTGAGGGAGCCACTCGGGTGGAACAGAATTCTGGGGCGCGTGTTCCCATTCAGACAACCAGACCCGATTTCAGTGGCCCTCCCGGAACACGGCCAGTCGTGCAGCTTCTAATTTAAATGGACAGAGCCGGGCTCCTAGCTGAGTGACCCTGGACAAGTCCGCTGACCCCCAGGGCCCAGCCTCTCCCAGGTGTGCCCAGGACGGCGGGTGGCGCACATGTCGGAGCGTGCAGGTTGGCGACCTTCCTCGATGGCCCAAGCCGAGCGCCGCGTCCATCCTTCCTTTAACATCCTGAGGAAGCCGAGATACGTTCAGACACGGGAAGCCGTTTAAGCCATTTCGTCCGCTTTAAGGCCCTGAAGAAAACTCCCAGAGGAGGACCGCGAGAGCGAGGAGCCCCGAAGCCTTCTGGAGAAACCGAGGCACGACTTCTCCTGGCCAAGCCCAGCCAGCATCCTCCGAGCGTCGGGGCGCCCTCTTGGCCCCCTGCACGGACACGTGCTCTAACTCTGGAACAAGCCGCCGTGAAGAAGTCCGATAGAGGGGGGCAGCCGGGTGGCTCAGTGGATGGAGAGTCAGGCCTAGAGACGGGAGGTCCTGGGTTCAAGTCCAGCCTCAGACACTTCCCAGCTGTGTGACCCTGGGCAAGTCACTTGACCCCCATTGTCCACCCTTACCACTCCTCCACCAAGGAGCCAATACACAGTATTGACTCCAAGAGGGAAGGGGAGGGTTTAAAGAACAAACGTCCGATAGAGAAGTGTAAGCAGGACGTCCCCCCTCCGCAGCCCCTCTTCACCCCCTCCGCAGCCCCCCTTCACCCCCGGCCCCTTTCACTCTTTTTACATTTTAAAAGCAGTTTACTGTTACCTACAGCCGAGCTCGACAGCCAAAGACAGACTGTTTGGTTTCCTTCAGTGACGCAGACGATGATTTTCAATGTTTGGTTTTGAAACTTGAGTTTGGGGGGCTCCGTCGTTGCGATCCAGGCCTAGAAATGGGGGGCCCCGAGTTCCAGTCTGGCCTCGGACGCCTCCTCGCTGGGCGGCCCTGGGCGGGTCTCCTGACGGCTGCGGCCGAGCCTTGACCACCTCTCTGTCTCGGCCCGTGTCCGTCGCCTTCGCTCTATTGAGCTGTCTTAGAGTCCGGCCGGGCCGTGGGCGGATGGTGGCTATCTTGGGGCTCGCCCGGGTTCGAGAGGTGTCAGACAGGCGCCGCCCTGGATTGGGGGGTTTCTCAGCAGCTCCAAGCAGGGGCTCCCACTGCCCCCCAGCCCGGCACGTGCGCCCCCTGCGGGCATAGCAGGGGCCGCCGGGCTTGGGCCTTCGGGGCAGCGGGCCGAGGATGGCGGGAGGCGGCTGGGCTCCGGCCTCGGCCCTTTCCATGCTGCATCAGTTCATTGGAAAGCCCGTTGGGAGCTCAGGCCTCGCTCGGGCCTCGCTCGGGGGGCCTCGCTCGGGCCTCGCTCGGGCCTCGCTCGGGCCTCGCGGCTCCTCTTGGCCTTAAATAAGCTCCTTCTGGCTCTGCGGATCTGCGCCGCTCGTCCCCGAGATGGCCAGGTGGAGCCCCGGCCTGGGTCCCGGCCTGGCCAAGGCCTCGGAGAGCTGGCGGGGGAGCGGGCGAGGGCGGCCCCGCGGGGGGCCCCAGGCTCCGGCTGAAGTGGGGGGGCCTTCTGGGCCTCGTGTGAAATCTCCTTCGGGTCCCGTCCCGTCCAGTCGGGAGGGCCCGCCAAGGCTCTTCCCTCCGTCTCCCCCCGGAATGCGCGGTGGGCGAAGGGACAAAGTTGGGCCGCCGCTGCCGGGGGGAGGACAAGCCGTCCAGGCCTCCTTTCTCCTGGGGGTCCAGCTGTCTTCCAAGGGGGCGTCTCGGGGCACGCTCTGCCCGTGGGCCCCCCACGGCCAGCCTCTCCACCAGCCGGACTTCCGGCTCTGCCCGGAGCCCTCGGCCGCTACAGTCGGGGTCCCACCGAGGCTGGAATCGGCACTAGAGCCAGCGCCGCCACCCGGAGCCCCGCCAGGGTCCTCCACAGAGCCGTCCACCTCGGGGGCTTCCCTGCCCGGCAGGAAGGAGGCCGGAGCCAGAGGCTGGGGAGGCCGAGACATGGGGGTGGCTCCTCTTCAGGGTGCTCCATGACGCCTCGTTCGGCCTGGGACTCCCCTTAAGGCAAATTCCCAAGGGATGGGGGCGAACGAGGGGCTCCCCCAAACCGGGAGTCCGACCCCCTGGGGCTCCCGGATGGGGAGAGAGTGACCCACGAAGGTGACCCCCACAAAGGGAGCCCCAGGGGTCAGGGAGGGGACGGGGCGAATCGGGAAAGAGGTCATTCCCTGGCTTGGGGGGGACGAGGGAGGAGGCGATCAGGGCCCCCCAGTGCTCAGGGGCCAAGCTGGGAGGGGCTTCCTCTCAGCTCAGTCGCCTTCCCTCGCACTGCAGGAATGCAAGGAAAAAGGAGTCTTTAGGTACTCTCTGACCTGGGGTTTGGGGTGTCTAGGAGAAGCCTGCACCCCCATAGCCCCAGCAGGCTCACCCGCCCCCCCTTCCCCCCCGGCAGCTGGGGGCTTTGTGGAAATGGGGGGAAGCTCCATCTCGTTTCCCTCCTCCAAACCTTACCCAGGCTTGGGCTGCCAAAGAGCCGAGGCCGAGGCGCGGGTGGGAAGGGCGGCGTCGGGGCTCGACTTTGTGGGGTGGAGGGAAGGGGGCGGGGGGGGGACCGGGGGGCTGAGGCGGCTGTTCTGGGCCTCTGGGGAAAGGGCTGAATTGGGAGTCCAGGCGGGTCCTTCCTCCCCACACCGGGGGGACCAGGCGGCCTCTGCAGCCCCTTCCAGCTCTGGCATCCCTGGGGGAGAATCAAGCCGCCCAGCCTCACTGGGCCTCAGTTTCCTTCTCTGTAAAATGAAGGAGAACTTTTGCGGCCCCTCCCAGCCAGCCCCACACGTGGGGGTTCTGGGGTTGGGGGAGAATCCTTCCCCAGGACTCCTGCCCCCCTTATTTTACAAATTGAGGGTCGAGTCAGGCTTTGGGGGAGAGGCGCCCTGGGCTAGAGGAGGCCCCCGAGAAACAGCCACCCCGCTGTGGGCTCCATATTGGACTTAGAATGGGGGGGGGGGTCCTGCCTTTCTTCCTCTGCCAAAATGGAGGGTTGAGCTCTTTGATCACAGGTTCAGACGGGCAGCTGGGAAACATGGAGGCTACAGCTCCGGTCCTGGGTTCAAAGTCCGTCTCAGACATTTCTTAGCTGGGGGACCCTGGGCAGGTCACTTTTTGCCTAGCCCTCACCCTTCCATCTAGACAGAAAGCAGGTTTAGAATCCCAGAAGAAAACTCAAGAGGCTGGCAAGGCCCAAGTCACTCTTCTTGGTTTAAATCTTTACTTTCTTAGAATCTCTCCCTTCTAAGGCAGAAGATGGGGAGAAGTGGGTAACGAGGGTTAAGTGACTCGCCCAGGGTCACACAGCTAGGATGTGTGAGGGCAGATTTGAACCCAGGACCTCCCGTCTCATCCGGGCTCTCCCACGGAGCTACCTACCTGCCTCTTAATGCACTCTTGTGACAAATAAGGAAGTGGAGACCCAGAAAACTCGAGTGGTTTGGGAAAGGCCTTCCCCTGCCCCGAGGGGCGCCACCCCGAGATCCCGGGAGACTCCCCAAGGGAAAGAAAACCTTCCCGGAGAAGGGGTGCTCTGCGCAGCCGGGCGGGCGGGCAGGCTTGCTCTGGACCCAGAAACAGGGACACTCTGTTCCCCACACACAGGAGCCTCTGTCTGCCTCTGCAGCTCCCTGTCATGCCCCACCGTGCTGCGGACCACAGCAGGAGGCTGGCCGCCTGCGGCCTCCCGCGCACAGTCTCCCTCTTTCTTCCTCTCCCATCTGTCTCTCCCTCTCATATTCTCTGTCTCTCTGTCTCTGTCTCTGTCTCTCTCTCTGTCTCTGTCTCTCCCTCTCATATTCTCTCTCTCTCTGTCTCTCTGTCTCTGTCTCTCCCTCCCCCCTCTCTCTGTCTCTGTCTCTCTCTGTCTCTGTCTGTCTCTCTGTCTCTCTCTCTGTGTCTCTGTTTCTCTCTCTCTCTCTTGGTCTCTCTCTCTCTCTGTCTCTGTCTCTCTCTGTCTCTCTGTCTCTGTCTCTCTGTCTGTCTCTCTGTCTCTCTCTCTCTGTCTCTGTCTCTCTGTCTCTGTCTGTCTCTGTCTGTCTCTGTCTCTTTCTCTCTCTGTCTCTCTGTCTCTCCCTCCCCCCTCTCTCTGTCTCTGTCTCTCTCTGTCTCTGTCTGTCTCTCTGTCTCTGTCTCTTTCTCTCTCTGTCTCTCTGTCTCTCTCTTGGTCTCTCTCTCTGTCTCTCCCTCCCCCCTCTCTCTGTCTCTGTCTCTCTCTGTCTCTGTCTGTCTCTCTGTCTCTCTTT
>NC_058133.1:510826711-510847004 GCF_016433145.1 Gracilinanus agilis | reverse complement strand
TCTCTCTCTCTCTGTCTCTGTCTCTCTCTGTCTCTGTCTCTCTCTCTCTCTCTCTCTCTCTCTTTCTCTCTCTCAGTCTCTCTGTCTCTGTCTCTCTCCCTCTCTCATATTTTCTCTCTGTCTCCCTCTCTGGATGTTCCGACTGGCAGGCGATGATGGAGGAGCTGGTCCTGGCGGTCCCTCCCAGGCCTTGGGGAGCCGGCAGGGCATTCCTGGGTTCCAGGCACAGCGCAGGGGCTCTGGGAGTCTCTCCCCAAAGCCTCATGTTTCCATGTCAGTTCCAAAAGAGGGGTGGGAGCAGCTGGGTAGAGAGCCAGGCTTGGAGAGGGGAGGTCCTGGGTTAGAATGTGGCCTCAGACACTTCCCAGCGAGGTGACCCTGGCTGAGTCATTGCTTATTCCTTTCTGCTCTTCTGCATTAGAACCGATACCTGGTATAGATTCGGAGACAGAAGGAAAATATTTAAAAATAAAGGTAAATCTTCAAAGGGGGGTGGACGAGAGCAGGGGCTGTGTCTAACCCTTCTTTCTGTCCTACAATCAATTCTGTGCATTGGTTCTAAGGCAGAACAGTAAGGGGGACGCCATGGGGGTTCAGTGACTTGCCCAGGGTCTCCCAGCTAGGTTGTGTCTGAGGCCAGATTTGAACCCAGGACTTCTGACTCCAAGCCCGGCATTCCATCTGCTGTGCCACCTGACAGGCCTGAGTATTCCAGAAATACAAATGAGGCACATGGGGAGCACTGAGAGCCGTTGTCGGGGCTCCCCGACGCCGACAATCGATGCTCTTTTGCGTGGAGCCTGAGCTTGGCTGGCTGGACCTGCCTCGGCATCGCGTCGGTGATGGGAAGCCTTGAAGGCTTCGGGACGTGGCTGGAATCGTGGCTTTTCCCCATGCAGGGCTCTTCCTCCCTCTCAGCCTCAGTTTCCCCGTCTGTGGATTGGATGGGAAGCCTCGAAGGCCCCTCCTGCTCTGGGCGTGTCATGGCGCTGAAGCCCAGCGTCCTTCCTGCTCCGCCACTGCCCGCTCCAGCGGCCTCTGCCGTGCTGGGCATTCGGGGCCCCGAGCCCGGCTAGCCCACCCAGGACCCCCCGGAGCCGCCCAGGCCAAGCCAACAGCCCACGGCCTCGCCCGAGTGACCCGAGGCTGGCCGGGCATTCCCTTTGCACCGCTCACCCGCGCTCAGCCCGCCTGGCACCAACACTGGCAGGGAGGGGGAAGGAGGGGAGACCCGAGAGCCAGCGCAGACCCGAGGCCTCTGTGGAAAATGAGGCCGGGCCGGGGCCTCCCCATGCTCCCTGGGCTCCGGTAGGCTCCTGGGCCTTTTCTCCCTTGCCACAGGCTCTGGCGGCCTTCAGGGAGAACATCCAGGCCGGCCCGGCCCCCTCCCCAGCCTGCATGTGGAAGGCCGCAGGAGGAGCAGAGCATTCCTGTCTCCCAGCGCCAGGTCCCAGGAGGGCTGCCCAGCTTGGACAAAGGTGGGGAGGGAGGAGAAGGAAGCCCGCTTTTAGGGGTCCTCCCCCACCCCACAGAGCGATTAGGGCCGGCACCCCGTTCTGAGTTCATATCTGACCTCGGGCACTTCCTAGCTGGGTGACCCTGGGCAAGTCACTTCACCCAGTCTGCCTCAGTTTCCTCCTCTGTCCAATGAACTGGAGAAGGAAATGCCCTCCCTGCTCTGTCGTGTCTGCAGCACATGGGGGGGTGGCAGGACAAGAGACCCCCAAAGAGCTCCAGAAAAATCTGAGAAGGGAGGCAGCACCTGTGCACCGGGCGCTGGGCAAAGAGGGTGAAAGGGAGGCTGGGTTCTCCCAGAGGCCGCGGTGGCTTCTGGTGGGAGCTGGAGGGGAAGGTCCGACCTCCGAGCCTTCCCTTGGAGGCCGGGAGGGCTTCCTGGAGAAGGGGGTGCCTGCCGTTGGAGCTGAAGGTAACAGAGAGGGCCCAGAGCCGAGGCCGCAGAGGCTGAGCCACTCGGAGAAGGCGTCCGAGTCAGTACTAGGGAGCCAAGGCAGGACAGAATCACACCCGGGCCTTAGGAAGGTTGCTTTGCACCGAGAGCCAGGTTCGATTCTGGCTCTGCTATTAGCTCAGCGATTTGGGGCGAGTCGCATCTCTCTGGAGCTGTTTGCAGAACGCTGGGCCCCCCTCCAAGGTCCTGGGATGCCCCTGAGAGTCACTGAGGGCTGTGCCGGGGGGGGGGACCCCAATTCTGAAGGGCTCGGACGCAGGGGATGTGTGCAGAGAGGCCTGAGTGCCTGGCTTTGGTCAGGGATCGGGAGTGGGGTGCCCCCTGTGGAAGGCTGGGTGATCTGGGGGGGCGACCAGTTCCTTTTGGGGTGACAGGGAGAGCCCCTGGCTAGGGGAGAAGGTGCCACACACCGGCCCAAAGGGGAGCAGCTTGGCCCAAAGACTGATGGGCTCCCCCTCCTTGGTTCCCCCCCCCAAAAGGCGGGGGGTCATGAGTCCGGCTGTCCCTGAGGTCCCCCCTAGTCTGGAGGTTCTCCCGTTCCTCTGGGCCTCATCTCCTCCTTGGAAGAGACGGTGTCATCGCAGGGTCACCGATTTGGGATCTTTGGGGGCAGCAGGAGGGCTCAGTGGGTAGAGCTGGGCCTGGAGTCAGAAGACCCGAGTTCAAGTCTGGATGCAGTAACTTACTAGCTGTGGGGCCTGGCCTCGGCGGCCTACGTTTCCCCAACTATAAAGTGTGGATGAGGAACGAGCTGATGGTAAAGTGCCCGGCAGAGGCACATGTGTGATTCATGCTCGTGCCCTCCCCACAGCCCCTGGTCAGCACACGGAGACGGGACGGGTCATCGCGTGGGGATGGGACGGGTCAGCGGGGAATGCTGCCCCTCCTGACCTTGTGCCGCCTTCGTTCCCAGGAAGAAGACCCTGTACCGCGCGGTGTGCCTGTCCTTGGTGCTGCTCGTGGCCCTGACGGTGCTGCAGCGCGGCCTGACCCCCGGCCAGTTCCTGGACCCTTCCCAGGCCCGCACGGACCAGGGCAAAGCCGGGAAGCTGCTGGGCAGCCTGGCGGGCCCCGTCGGGTTCTGGGGGCTGTCTCGGAAGGCCACGACTCTGGCGCCCACGGCGCCGGCCGAGCCCCCGGTCTGGGACGTGATGGTGTCCAACTGCTCGGCCAACACCAACCTGTCGTGGCAGGCCTGGTTCCAGGCCCTGGAGCCCCACTTCCAGCAGTTCCTGCTCTACCGCCACTGCCGCTACTTCCCCATCCTGCTGAACCACCCCGAGAAGTGCCGCGGCGACGTCTACCTGCTGGTGGTCGTGAAGTCGGTCATCACCCAGCACGACCGGCGCGAGGCCATCCGGCGGACGTGGGGCCGGGAGCGGGCGGCCGAGGGGGCCCGGGGCGCCGTGCGCACCCTCTTCCTGCTGGGCACGGCCTCCAAGGAGGAGGAGCGTGCCCACTACCAGCAGCTGCTGGCCTACGAGGACCGGCTGTACGGGGACATCCTGCAGTGGGACTTCCTGGACACCTTCTTCAACCTGACGCTCAAGGAGGTGCACTTCCTCAAGTGGCTGGACGCCTTCTGCCCACACGCCCGCTTCGTCTTCAAGGGCGACGACGACGTCTTCGTCAGTCCCGACAACGTGCTGGAGTTCCTGGCGGACCGGCGGCCGGACGAGGACCTGTTCGTGGGCGACGTGCTGCTGCGGGCCCGGCCCATCCGCAAGAAGGACAACAAGTACTACATCCCGGGCGCCCTGTACACCAAGGCGCTGTACCCCCCCTACGCCGGCGGCGGCGGCTTCCTCATGGCCGGCAGCCTGGCGCGGCGCCTCTACAAGGCCTCCGAAGGCCTCGAGCTCTACCCCATCGATGATGTCTTCCTGGGCATGTGCCTACAGGTGCTGGGGGTGGCGCCCACGGCCCACGTGGGCTTCAAGACGTTCGGCATCATGCGCAACAAGAGCAGCCCCCTGAACAAGGAGCCCTGCTTCTTCCGCTCCATGCTGGTGGTCCACAAGCTGCTGCCCGCCGAGCTGCTGACCATGTGGGAGCTCGTCCACAGCAACCTCACCTGCTCCCGCAAGCTCCAGGTGCTCTAGCCCACGGCCCCCCAGAAGGAAGGACGTGGGGGCTCTGGGCCCCGGGGGGCCAGAGGGCGGGGGCCAGGGGACTCGACGACCCTGAGGGACCCCCTTTTGTTTCGTTGTTTCTTTTTTAAGAGACTCGCCGGGAGGCCGAGCTGCCTTTCCTTGAAGCGTCGGGGAGGGGGCAGAGGGGAGGTGGACTAGGGGAGACCCCGGGGCTCCCTCTAGCTCCCCAGGTACAACACAGGCAAGTATTCTCATCCCGGGGATGCAGGGCTCGGGCGGCCGGACCCCCTCAGGCCCTCCAGCCCCGCGGTGGGCCCTCGCACAAACAGGCCTGCAGAGAAAGCCACCTCGATCACCACTAACTCCTCTCTGGACTCCGGGGCTTTGGCCGTGCCCACCGAGCGGGGCCCCCGTGAGCTCGCACAGATTTCCTCTCATCCCCCACGGGTGCCAGGCCTCTCAGAGCCCACCAGCCTTGGGAAGGAAAAGCCGTTCACTGTGACTACCTCAAAGGCTCTCCTCTACAGAACCCTTTCACGCCTGGGACGCTGGATGTCCTGGCCGCCGACCCGAGCCCCTGCCGCCCAGGGGAGAAGCTCCCGGCCCCCGCGCCCCCTTCTCTCCCCTGAAGCGCCAGTCACAGCCCCCCTCCCTGGGCTTGGGCAGGTGTCGGGTGCTCTTAGCTCCGGTGACTGGGGAGTGTTTTCTGAGCTACTGTGAAGTTTTATTTATGAAGGCTTTTAGAGGGGACATAAGGGAGGAAATGCAGGCAGCAGAGGCACCCCCTTCCCGCCCCCTCCCTGACATTGCCTCTAGCTGCTGGGCTGCTCTCTGTTCACCCCCTTCCCCTGTACCCCCACCCATGTCCAGAAGCAGCATTCGTCCCTATGGACGCCGTGCCTCGTCCACCTTCCCCTGCTGCTCCCCCGAGGTCTGGGATCTGGGGGGGGGGTCTGTATTTATGATAGTGTGCGTGTGTAGGGGAGGCAGGCCTGGGTGAAGAGGGGCAGCTCCCACCACGCCCCAGCTGGGAGTCAACTGGACAAATCTGTCTCACAGTTCACAGCCTCGTTTTGTTAATAAAAAGGGAACCATTGAGAAATCCCATCCTGGTCCCTTCGTCTTGGTCTCATTATCCCTCGGATGGCCTTCTCCTCCTCCATTCTGGCTCTGGCCATGGCCAGAGTTGGGGGGATAAAAAAGGAACCCCCCCCTTTCCTTGGTTCCCTTCAGTTCATGTGCCCCCCCCAAAGGCCTAGGGCTCTGGAGACAGTCATTTTGGAGCCAGACTAGAAGCCTCGGGCCACGTTTCCTTGGTTCCTATTGGGCGTCTGCCACCCAGGGCCTGGAGGACTGCCTGAGAAAGAAGCAGCAGCTTGGCCTGGGGGTGGGGGGAGTGTTAGCTTCATGTCTAAGCTGGGATTGGAGGGGTTGCTTTGTGTTTACTTGGCGCCCCCACACTGGTAACCTCTTCCTCCCAATAGAGGCAGGTCCTTCATCTTTGATTCTGCTCCTAGAGTGCCCAACATGGAGATGGGGGGCCTTTTGAAGGACTAGCATCCACACGTGGCCAAATATTCATTCAACAACCAGGTCTCCTTTATTAGTGGAAAGATAATGTGACTCCGGGTCGCACCAGCTGGCTCCATAGTTGAAACCAGATCTGTTTTCCCATGTTCCTGTGACCAGGACATTTCCCTCAGGGGGCAGTCTGTTTGCTCATACAGGAAAGGGTCATACTAGTTGGTTTCTAAAGTCAATGAGCCTCTGGACCTCAGTTTCCCTCTTCTGTAAAATGAGCTCTCAAGCTCCTTCTAATTCCATATACCTAGTGGAGTGGATGGCTTGAAAGTTAAACCAAAGCTTGAGAGGGACCTCATGGTTCTTGAGTGGCTAAGCTCCAGAAGAGGCAGGAAGAATACTAGAGGACAGGCCAGTAGCTAGTGATGTCCAGGCCAGAGGATGGGATGACTTCCTGTGTATTCTCATTGGTCCAGACCTCAGGGCTTCTGCAAGGCTGGGCTTAGGTGCAGCTGATGGGATGGGATGTCGGCCTGGATCTCCTGGACCCATGGAGCTCAGACCACCCTAGCTCCTGCTCACTGTCCCCAGGTAGGCTGCCAAGAACTTGGGTTTCACATGGGCAGATGCTGTGTGGCAGGGCCCATGGACATTGGTTAGAAGCTCATGGGCTCTCTTCCCCCAGCAGCCCATCCTGGTCTGAAAGGCCCATGAAGGGCTCCAAGCCTGCTCCCATCCCTGGCAACTAAAAGACCCAGAGCACAGTGATGACTTTGTACCCTGGTAACAGGGCTTGTGGCTGAGAATTCAGGAAATGGCCCCACAATTCTTGGGAGCAACTGAAGCTACCCAGCTCAACACAGGATTCTGACAAGAGCTTCCTTGGGTTCAAGGTCTCTTCGAGGTCCCTTTGGCCAATGGGAACAAGACACTCCTTTCACCCCCAACACTAGGACCAAAGCAAAATGGTGCCCAGGAAGCCAGTGCCAGAAGTCCCATCTTTGCCACATACATAGTGATATGGGATCCCCGGAAGTCATTGATTGCATCTCTCCAAGCCCTAGTGTGTTGGCAGAGGGAGTTTCCTTGCCAGGAGTTCCTTATACCATAAAGCTAGATCAAAACTATGTGGCATTGTGAATGGATCTTAGTGCCCTTTGATACTTGTCATCCTGGGCACCCTTCCACACCTGCTCCCCAGTGACTCAGAGGCCATCTCCTATATCTTCCCCACTCATGAGAAAGAGACCTTCCAACTCTCCATTATGTCTATTTTTTTTTAACCCAGAAGTTCTGTGTATTGTCTCATAGGTGGAAGAGCGGTAAGGGTAGGCAATGGGGGTCAAGTGACTTGCCCAGGGTCACACAGCTGGGAAGTATCTGAGACCAGATTTGAACCTAGGATCTCCCATCTCTAGGCCTGGCTCTCAATCCACTGAGCTACCCAGCTGCCCCCCTATTGTGTCTATTTTTAATGAAACATTGAGTTGTTGGGCCGCTGAAAGCCTGCCATGCTGCTAGACTTCAGCCTTCTTCCCTGTCCACTTCAGAGGTTTGGGTTTGGATCTGAATATTATTGACCTGGCCAAATTAGCTGTGTGCCATTGGGCAAGTATCTTCCTTTCTCTGGGCCTATTTCCCCCTCTATAATAAGGGGCTGCCTTCATTCTCTAAGGCCATTTCTAGTTTTGGTCCTGCATGTGCTAAAGAGTTTGGCATCTTATGCCTTCCCTGATACCCCCGGGGCTTCCAGATGCCAGAGGGTAGAGGAGGTTTGGAGGGAGGGGAATGTGAAAGAGAATTTTTATTCCCTTTGTCTATTTTAAGTTAATCAATCAAGAACTTAAGGTATCCCTACTTAACATTTAGTAAGTCACTAACAAAGTTCACGCCCTAAAAGATCACAAGCACTGCCTAGTGTTAGGCAAATTGAAAGGCCATAATTGATTCCTGAGATGTGACCAGGAGAGCTGATGGGTGGAGAAAACTATATAAGTGGGAGCCTGAGAGATTCAGAGTCTTTATTCTAACTCTTCATTTTGGGCAGCTCTTAGCCTTAGGAGCATGAGCTCAGGTGGGATTCTTAGTGGTCTTGGCCTTGTGTGCACTGAAGGTTCTCAGTGGTTTTCATCAGTGTCTTTTGGCTCTTCGGATTTTGACTTCCTGATCTGGACTTTGGATTCTGATGAAGATTTGGCTTCCTACATTGGAGGCTTGGGCTGAAGAGAGATGCTTACTCAGGTGAGACTCTTGCCTCCTTGGTGTAAGAGACTGTCCTTTGAGGCTCAGCCTCTTTGGCGTTGGTTTTTGGTTGTTGGGATGCCTGACTGGTGAGATTTGGATTCACATTCTCAGTCTGGAGGCAATAGGATTGGGACTTAGGGTATTTCTAGCTAGGCAGTATTTTCTTCCTTCTTCCTATATTTCCCACTTTTAATATCTCTACTTTGCTGTAAATAAAGCTACTAAACAGCCCACTGACTCGTGGTTTAACTTTAACATTTTAATAAATGGCAACCACAACTTTAACTCATAAATTTAGTCAAACCATTTTTAACCCTTACAGGAGAGCATTCCCCTGACCAGCTGGCAGTTACCTGTTGAAGAAGGGCCAGCCCATTGGCTTAGGCAACTCTACCCGTACAGATTAACAAGGTGTAGTCAGGGAACTGGCTGATGATAGCAAAACCAAAATAATAATGATAATGTGTAATTCTCCCAAGTCGTAAATTAACTTTTCTGAGTTCTTAGAAAGAATTTAGCATTGGCCTGGGAAGCAAAGGCACAGGGACTGTCCCCTCTCTGGGCCTGTTTCCTGACCTGTAGAGCAGACAAGGTGGTTTCTCAGGTCTTTTTCAATTCTAAATCTATGACCCTATGACTATATGCCTCCTGGGAGCCCCCATTCTCCCCCCACAGCCCACCCTTCCTTCCCCCTAAGTAGATGGGCTTATGCCTAGACGAGGCCTCTTGGGTAGGGATTCTTAGACTGGGATCATCTGAGAATTTGTATTTTTTAAAACTATATTGGCAGTCAGGTGGCTTATGGGATAGAGCTAGGCCTGAAGACAGGAGGTCCTGGGTTCAAATTTGGCCTCAGACACTTCTTAGCTGTGTGACCCTGAGCAAGTCACCTAACCCCCACTGCTTAGCCCTTACCACTCTTCTGCCTTGGAACTGATGCTTAAATACTGACTCTTAAGATGGAAGGGTTTGAAATTATATATTATATATGATAAATACAAATATTTAATGAGACAAAAATAAAAATATAAAACATTCACTAGTTAGTATTTTTGAATTTAAAATGATTCCAAGCAGGGGTCTCTGGGTTTCACCAAGGGGAGCAGAGCACCTTGAGAAAGGGTGGAGAAGCCCCCTAAAAGGATTATTAAAAGTTGAAGAGATCAAAGGCAGAGTGGTGGGACATTTGGACACGAAAATATACTCATGTGGGGAAGCCTGAAGCAAAGGTAGAGGGAGGAAGCGCTGGAGGATTAGAGGAAAGGTCCCCTGGACCAAAAGTGGCAGGAAATTGTTCCATGGCTGGACAGCACCCTCATGAGGCCACCTGGTGGAACTCACTCAGCCTCACAAATCCGGATAACTTAATCCCTCCCAAAGTAGAGGAAGCAATTGAAGAAGCTGTTCTGAGGTTGGCTTTGGAATCGAATGGAGGTAAAGGAGAAATGAAGCCGCCATCTTGGGGAGGAGAGAAAAGCCAAGGACAAGCTGGCGTTCCCCAGGGTCTGGGAAAAGCAGTTTGCATTGGGCTAAAGAGAGGCCAGGGAGTCTACAAGGGAAACCAGCCCAAGAGGAATCATGGGAATGGAAGTGTGAAGCCACCAACTGAGGATGAGGCCAAGGAAGGAGAAGAGCCCGGGATGGATGCAAAGGAAGCTCAGTGACCAAGAAGGATTATTGAATACAGAGGTGGCGAGGTGGATTGAGAGCCAGGCCTAGAGACATGGGTTCAAATTTGACTATAGACCCTTCCTAACTTGGGCAAATCACATAACTTCAGTCTTGGGACAAACAGTGTTGATCCTATTTTGGAAGGAGGTAATGGTTTTAAAAAACCAGAATGAATACAAGAACATCCTGTGAGCTCAGAGTAGTCACTCCCCAAACTTCCCAAATACACCAATTTTTGAGCCAATTTTTAACCTTCACTTTGAAAATGCAGAATTCTGATTTCTTACCTTCCTTCCCTCCCTGACCGTCAAGCAACAACTTGGATGGACCCCTGCAGTTGGGCAGAATAGGTTGGGAAAATTGGGAAAGATACATGAAAAAAGGGGAGGAAAGTTCAAAAAGTCACCCTGGATCTGCCTTCAGACCCCTGAGAAGTTTTCACCAGTTCATCCTTTGGAAAAGAAATGTTTGCTAAGCGCCCCTCCATGTCAGGGGCCAGGCTGAGCCCTAGGGGTGCAGCCACAGAGATGACTGTAACGGGAAGCTGAAGCTGACACACAGAGACTAACCTGGGACAAAGAGCACACAAAGCACAGGAATGTTTTCTGTGAACTCCACCCATGTCTTCTCAAGGACAAGGGCCAAAATGGCTCTGTGTAGCCCTTCAAAAACGGGAAAAGGACATCGGGGACTTGGATTGGACCTTCAGGAAAGACAGGGAGGCCGGGCAGCGGACATGAGGGAGACCCGTGGGCACTGGGGATGGCCGCAGAAAAGGCTCCGAAATGGATAGCAGATGGCTGCGGGGAGTGGCAAGGAAGAGTGAAGTTTTGGTGGCTGTTTGGCAGGCGGGCTTGGCTCTTGGCAGGGATGAGGCTGTGCTGGGGTGCTGCCTCCATGGTGCTGGTCCTTCTCCACAAAGGGCCTCCAGAGAAAGATGGCCCCGCTGGGGGGACACTCACACTGGTCAGACCGGACAGCCTCTGAGGGCTCTTGGAGGGGCAGCACGGTGGGAAAAGTGTGGTTGGTCCCCAAGAAAGGAAAGCTAAGGGATCCCCAAGGAGACTAGAGGGAGGAAGGACTTACAGTCTCCAGGGAGGGGGGGCCAAACTCCTGCTCTGTGGTCTCCTTAGAGGTGGGAGGCATGACCCAGGATCCCTAGGTTGAAGCTGTGGGAGGGCAGGAGGCACTTTTAGGCCTCATTTCAGAGGAAGCAAACCCAGAGAATTTTGGTCTAAAAGACCTTCCAAGCCCCTGCCTGCAGGCCCACACTTTTCCCCCCATGCTGCCCCTCCAAGAGCCCTCAGAGGCTGTCCGGTCTGACCAGTTTGAGTGTTACCTGGAAATGGGGGGGAGCGGGATGGCCCAGGCCCCCGTGGGCAGGCCTGTTTGCTCATCTGTAAAATGCATAGACAGCCACTACAGTCCATCCTAGTCAGGTCAGAGCTTACTTCAAAGGACCAAGACCAAGACAGTAGCTGGAGATCTTGTCTAGAATCATTGAGACACCCCCAGGGAAGTGAGGCCTGGCTTGAGGTCCCCCAAAGGTGCCCGTCTTGGGCTGACCTATCCTGGCAACTCCCTGGCCTAGATACCATCCCTCTGTGGCCAACCGAGGAGCCCAGAGACCCTGGGGAGGCCCTTCTTCCTGCCTGACAGGAATCACTCCTAGTGGACTCCCGGACGGTCCTGCGCTGCCACCTGCTGGGGAGAGGCTGCACTGCCTTTTCAACCATTTGCTGGTCCTTCCACCTCTTCTAAAATGGCTGCAGGCTCCCCAATCACCTGAGGCCAGGCCAGGCAGCCCCTCCCACTTCCCATCTCCCAGCATGCAGTGCCTTTGCGGGCCAGACAGTAGTGGGGCTCCACCAGGGCTTCCCCTCACAGGTCATGGCACCCCCTAGACCTGGCCTTGGGCTCCTGAACCCCTTTGAAAGCCCCTTCTTGCTTCTGGAAGGCTGACAGGGCTTGCCCTGCAGCCTTCTCCTGGGACTTGGTTAAAAACCTAAAGCAAACCCCCTCTGGTGGGCTGGGTCTGCCCTGCTGGGGGGGGGAGGGGGAAGGGGTCAACAAACCCAAGGAAGGTTTTGTGGCCCGCACTGGTGGCAGGGTGGGCAAGACTCCTTCTTCAAGTTGTGCCTGGGCACTCCAGCTTCGGGCTCTCTTGGCAGATACTGAAGGGGTTTGCCATTTTTAATCCAGCTCATTTTCCAGATAGGAAAACTGGGGGAAATGACTTGCCCAAGGTCATACGAGCTAGTCTTGAGGACCAGGTTGGAAGCTGCTCACCCCTCACCAGTGACTTATCCCAGAACAGAATCCTAAGGGGTGAGAGGAGCAGAGGGGCCCCCAGGAGAGATTTACTGCCCCAGAGATGCTCTCCCAGGAGCAGGCGGCTTCTTCACTGGGTGCCTTGATAGAAAGCCCTTTAGGAAAGAGTCTGGCACCAGGTTAGGCCCTTTTAATGTGTCCTAAGACAGGCTGCTGAAGCAGGAACCATGAGAAAACATTCGCCTTTTTCTTTACAGCCAAAAGGGGTTAAAAAGGAAACAAAAAACCACTACAGATATTTGTAGGAAAAAATGGTTTTGTACATGGGGTATAACATTATAAACTCAAGACAACTCATAGACAAAAAGGGCAACTTCCCACATCTATCACCCGTCTCTGCAAAAAGTTTCTATGGAACGTCCATCCAGTCAAAACCAACACGCTCTCCCTTGAGATGTCATCCGGCTTTCTCCAAGACGACTCCTCGGACCGCATGTTTGTCTTGGAATGTCCTCAGAAGGCTCTGTCGGCCATTGGCCAACAGGCTCCAACCCCCAGAGTCCGTCCAGTGGGCGGGGGGCTATTCAAACTTTGTCTTTTTCCCTTGTGGCTTGTTGTCTCCTCCTCCTCCTCTGCCTCCTCTGAAACCACCTCGACCTGGGGCAAAGGAAGGGAGGTGAACATCCCTGTCAGTGGCAGCACCCCCAGGAGGACCACCCCAAGCCCTGCTTTCTCAGACCCAGGCCCATCCTTACCTCCAAAGTTGCCTCCTCTGCCTCGGCCTCCAAAGCCCCCTCGGCCTCCTCTGCCACCTCCTCGGCCCCCAAAGCCTCCTCGTCCGCCGCCGCCACGTCCTCCTCCTCGGCCCCCAAAGCCACTGGGCTTGGCCCAGTCCAGGGTGACTTTGTTTCCATCGATCTCCCCATCCTCCATGGCCTCTTTGGCAGCCTTGGCCTCCTCTTCAGAGTTGAAGTCCACAAAACCAAACCTGCACAGATCCCCCCAGCAAACACACAGGTTGGCAGGAGACATGTGCCCCAAGACCCTCCCCTCAAGTGAACTGGATGCAACGTCCAACTCGGGCGGTCTCTCCAGGGCCTGCTGAGGAACCCCCTAAGCCGTGTCACTTGTCTCACAGCCACACTTGAGCGTCCCTGTGACAACAGGTGATGCTACATGTGGAGTGAAGTGAATTTTCTTCTCGTGCGAATCCACAGCCCATCACTGATAGACGGGAAGGAGCTCATTGAGAAGACAAGACCCTCCCCCAAGCCTCCCGAGTCCACCAACGTACCCTTTCGATGATCCTGTCTCCCTGTCTGTGACTATTCTGGCCCCCACTGAGCCATTAAAAGAATCTTTCAATGTTTCTTCTGTCGTGTCTTCGGATAGACCTTTGACGAACAAGGTTTTGTGGGGTTCTGGGGAAGAGAAAAAGGTTTCCATGTCATTTCCAGGTCCCAGACTAGGCCGACCCTCCCTCACAGCAGTCTAAGCAGAGCCAGGCCCACAGGCCACTGGGAAGCGTGCCCAGACCTTTACAGAATTATGGTGAGATTGACAGCTGGATCAGAACTTGACTATCTAGAGGAATTTTCTGGAGATTTCATCAGCGATTCTCAGATAATGAGTCATCATATCCAGTTATCATTTATTCAGTCAAACAAGCCAAAGCCCTCTCTGGAAGTGGAGAGAGCTGGACCTGGTTTGGTCCCTACCAGGGAGGAAGCTTCCTCTACCTGCAGAGAAGGCAGTTACCCGCCCCCCACCCCGACCCTCCTCATTCACTCACGGTTCCTGGGAGCTGCATTTGCTGTCTTTTGTCCCTTTAGCTCCAGCCGGATGGCTCGGCCCTCAATTTCTATGTTGTTACAAGAATTCAAAGCTTCTTTTGCATCCTCCACAGAGGCAAACTCAATGAATGCATACCTAAGCAGAAATGACAAGATATTCATTCAGAAGGCCCTTTCCCCTAAGAGCCCCTGGGCATCCCCTGCTCCTCCCAGCAGCTGGCTCACCCCTTGGGCCGGCCTTGGTTGTTCTGGGGCAGGCTGATGGAAGTAGCCTTCTCAAACACCTCCTGCAGACTCTCCTCTGTGGCGCTGTAGGCAAGGTTGTTCAGCACCAGCGTCTTCGAGTCTGAGGGCTTGCTGTTGTTCCCACTCCAGGAGTTGTTCTTCCCTCGAGCGTTCTCTTGTCCTTGACTTTTCTCCCCTGTGTAGTCCAGAATGAGGGCCCGGCCGTCGATCTCAGTCCCCTGCTTCTCCTCTAAGGCCTTGTCCACATCTGCTTCTGTCTTGAATTCAACGTAGGCAATTCTGGAAAATGAGGGCAGATTTAGGAAAGAAGCCACTACCCAAGAAGCACCAATCAGACATGAAGCAAAGACGGTGGCATGGCCAAGTCTAAGACACACCAGTGGGCCTGGCCTCGAGGCTGAGGGCACAGAGACCCAAACACTCTTTAGAGGGCCTCCACTTCATAGAAAGCATTCTCTCTTCTCTCCCCCTAATGTAGACAGCAACCTGTAGGTCACTTCTGAGTAGGAAGAATAGCACAGCACAGCCCTGAGGGTCCCAGGGTAGAACACCTTCCCACTGGCCTGGACTTGGCCCTTCACTCCCTGCTTGTCTGCTGCCCAAGAGGTCTGAGAAGGCTGGCCCTCAAAGACTGAGCTCATGAAGGGCAGACAGACAGAGCCCTTCAGCACTGCACCGAAGGGCACATTAACCCATGGCCCAATGAGCATAAATACAAACATACCCTTTGGGTGTCCCGTCCTTTGTGCAGACCAGTCTGATCTCAATAGCATCTTCAAACACTTCCTTGAGCTCCTCCTGAGTTACTTTATAGGGCAAGTTCTTGACAAAGAGTGTCCTGGCATCTCGGTCTATACAGGAGAGAGATGCCATTAGCTTGGTCTTCAAGAGCTCACCAGGGAGGAGGCTAAGATATGCCCCAAATCCAGTCCCAGCCCATCCCTGGTACCTTTCTTGTTCTCTTTTGCTTTTTCTAGCTTCATTTCAGAGCCAAGCACTTTGGAGCCACTGAGTTCCAGAGCCTTTTCCATATCTTCAGCAGATTCAAATTCGACATAGCCAAACTTCCTAAAGGAAAAGAAGCAAAAAAAAGGTAGGAAGCCCCAAACCATGCACAGGTGGGAAGGGGGCTCACCAAGCAATAGGCTAAAGTGAGCTCAATTCAGGATGAAACCCCCCAACTGGTCAAATGAGGCCTCAGTGGCAGGAGCACAGCTGGCTAGGAGGGAGGTCTGTCCCACACATTTACCCCAATGTATTCTCATATTTCTAGGAAGGTTTGAGGAAGCTCACAGTGCTCCAGGCTACCCTTGAGCCTTAGCGGAGACATTCTTCATCTCCTAAAGTATCCTTCTCATCTTTGGGGATATCCCAAAACTGAGACTTGCTACTGGCCCTCCCTATACCCTTCACCATCAACTAGATCAGACCAGGAGATTGGCCAGAGTTCCTCAGCCCAGGCACTGGCTCTTGGCACAGCCTCAGCTCTAGGCTTTACTCTGAAGACTTGCCTACAGCATTAGGGTGACAGTCAGTGATAGGCTTTGGGCCCACCACAAGTCTTGACTCCAAGGCCACTCTCTGTTGCCTCTCTCCAATTTGTTGAGACTAACAGAGTCCTAATAAGCAAACATCCATTTTTTACCTTTTAAAAGGCTTCAAGGTGGTGGGTTGGGGAAAGGCTCTACCACAGGCCACTTACCTGGTGGCACCAATGCGGACATCCACAACCGTAAGGTCCTTTTTAGAAAAGAAGTCTGTGATGGCAGTTTTTAGCTCAGCTGCTGTTTTGTTGAAGTTCAGGTTACCAGCGAAGAGATTGAAATTTGTAGAAGTTTCAGCTGTTTTTGCAAGAAATGACTTGTATTAGGGAAGAAAAGTGACTCCACTGCAGAGACCCAGAAGCCCAGGAGCACATCAGCTTATATAGCAAGCACTGCATCAGGCTTCAGAATTAAGTCCCTTTGTGGATCATCACTTGTGCCCACCCAGCCACGAGCCTGGGCCTCTCTGGGAACAAACCTGTCCAACCCTTTTCTCCACACTATATTTACCTTCCAATTTCTGTTTCTTGGCTTCAGGGGCTTTCTGCTTGCCCATTTCCTTTTTCCGTTTTCCTGGGGCTTCTTTGACAGGCACTACAAGACAAAACCAGCAGGCATATCACCACCTCATGCTTGCCATCAGTGACTACCCACCAGCACACCAATCCCTGCCCAACTGCTGTGCTCTGGGATTGGGAATTATGAGAGACCAAGAAAAGGGCAGAGAGGAAGACAAACTCACTTCTGGAGGGACCCCCTGACTCAAAGTTTCTTTCCCTTATCTTTACCTTCCTCCTCCTCTTCTTCTTCCTCCTCCTCCTCTTCATCATCCTCATCTTCCTCCTCGTCATCATCATCTTCCTCCTCATCGTCGTCATCATCATCATCTTCCTCCTCGGATTCCTTGGCTTTCCCGCCTTTGGCAGCCTTCACAGAAGCAGCCTTCCCTTTGGCAGGGGTAGTATCCATTGCTTCTTCTTCAGATTCTTTAAAAAAACAAACACCCCCCCCCCATTTGTCCATCTTAATACTGTCCCAAACATCTTTCCCCAGAAACCAACCCAAAGCTTCCCAGGCAATGTCTGGGTCATAAAGGTATCTGGTTTTGATAATGACAGCCTTAGGGATGAGCCCAGACATTCACTGATGCAAGTTTCTGGCCCAAGTGCTCAACAAGAGACATTATAAAAGAACAGTCAAGGCAGTTAGCTTACAGATCAGGAAAATAAGCAAGGGGAGGCCCAGAGGTGCAATTTTCTTCTAGGATCATGTGTAGGCTTATTTTAGGATAATGGCAGCCTCCACCAAAGGGATTAACTCTTGATAAGAAATTTAAAGCTCTGGTAAATAAAAATCAGTATAAATGGATTTCCTAAATATTAAAGGGAAAACTAAAGCATTCAGCCATAATTGTATTAGTAATCAACACTAAGTCATCAGTTCCAATACAGGAGAGGTTAATGAGGCAATGAGGGTTAAGTGACTTGTCCAAGCTAATAGCTAGAAGTATCTGAAGCCAGATTTGAACTCCCTGTCTCTAGCTCTGGCTTTATCTACTAAGCCCCTTAGCCACAAGAGTTGAAAAGATTTCTTCCCATTACCAGAATAAAAACAATGCATTACCATCCTCTTCCTCCTCCTCCTCTTCACTGTCCTCCTCCTCATCCTCATCATCTTCTTCCTCCTCAGAATCCTGTTTGGATGGAGCTGCTCCCACCTTGGTGGCTTTGGGGGGCTCAAATTCTTCATCGTCCTCATCTTCACTATCTTCTTCTTCAGACTCACTGTCCTCCTTCTTGGCATTCTTTCCATTTTTTGCCCCTTTGGCTGGGGTGGCTGCTGCTTTAGCTGGGGTGGCTGCTGCTTTAGCTCCCTTCTTGCCTGGTGTAGGGACAGCTTTGGCTGGGGTGGCCACTTTCTTGGCTGGGGTCACAGCGGCCTTCTTAGCAGGAGTCACAACTGCTTTCTTGGCAGGTGTGGTAGCAACAACAGCTTTTTTGGCTGGTGTAGCTGCAGCCTTCTTTGCCGGGGTAGCTGCAGCCTTCTTGCCCTTCTTCTGAGGGATCACGACCTAATAATTTTTATTTCCAAAATATATTACAATTGACAAAACACTTTACCCAGATGAAGAAACCATAAATGGGATCATCCGCCTTGAAAGGATGTACAAGTTAGGAAACTATCACCCTCTTCTTTGAGTGGGGAGAACAAGGACATGGTTTACAGATAACTGCACTTATCCTTAAGATTAATGGAAAAGATAAAATGAGGAATGGCTCAAACCTGGAGACAGCTAGAGGGCACCGTACCCAGGGATCAGTCTGAAGCAGCTATATTTTCCTCTACAACTCACATGCTCAGACAGGTATGAAGTGCCCAGCCTATCCTAGAAGCAGTTACTTCTGAAAGGGGAAGGAAGGAATGGAGAACTAATCATTTTACAAGGACAACTCAATCAACCAATTCCACTAGTTACTTTGTTCTATTCTGGGTATGACATCATATCATTTATTCCTAAGGGAAAGAGTTTGGTCTAAATGAGCCTTCTTGATCTCCCTAGTGCTCACCAGGGCTCTGCACCCAGGAGAGCCTCACAGGAAAGACAGTGATCTCATGGGTGGCTGCTGCAAAAAGGAGACTGAACTAGACAGCCTAGGAGGCCCCTTCCAGCTCTCCATCTATTACCCTCTGAACAAGGTTCTGGGATTCTGGCTTGTCATGAAGGCAACTCCCTTCAAGGCCCAGGGTCATAGAAAGCTCTATTAGAGCTAAAAGAGAATTTAGTCTAACCTGTTTTACATACGAGCAAAGGGAAAGGCAATTGTATGGAAATGTGCCAAGTCTGTTCTACTGACTTTTTTTCTAATTGCCTGAAAGTGCTTTCTCCTTTTCTGATAGGATGCTCATCCTAGCAACCTGAGTTAATGGCCACACCTCCATTTTCAAAGGCTCTTATAATAAGGAAGCAGTGAATAAATAACTCAACAAAGCTTCCTACCAGGGATTCTCCACAGACATCACTGTGGAAGTTAACCCTGAGGAAGCCAACACTATATATTCAGATGTGCCAGCACTGGCCCAATAGCCTACAATTCTAGAACCACCATCCTTTTCTAACACTCAGGGCAGGGATCTTGCTTAGCTGTAATTTATTAATTAATTTATTGGTCTGGTGTAATTTATTAATCCATCAGTTAGCCCCATGTACAGGGTCTAATGTATCCCATACGATAAACTCACAAAAGCACATAGAACTACAGAATTCCTTTGGCTAATGTTTGTTGCTAAATATCTTTCCTGGAAATAGTACTCAATAATATCCTCAAGCCTCTGCCCTTAGAGAGACTAATGCTACCTACGCCCCTTAATAGTTTGGACTTTAAATTTCTCCTTCAATTCAAATCTAGATTTAAATATCCATGCGACAAGGCCCCAAAGATTATCATTGTGAATTGACTTTTAAAATGAAGAGATGCCAATGAAATGATTACATGACCATTAGGTTTCAACCAATTTCTCACCTACAAAATTTCCTCCTGACACTAGAATTATATTTTGCTCCTCTTATTAAAAAAAAAAACAAAAAAAACCCACTTCTTTAAATACTGTATATTGGTTCCAAGGCAGAAGTTTGGAAAGGGCTGGGCAATGGGGGTTAAGTGACTTGCCCAGGGTCATAAGTAAGTAGGAAGTGTCTGGGGCCTGTTTTGAAGCCTCCATCTCCAGGCCTGGCTCTCAATCCCCTGAACCCTCTAAACTGCCCCTCATCTTCCTCTTCATAGG
The DNA here is from genome assembly GCF_016433145.1 of Gracilinanus agilis. NCBI lineage: Eukaryota > Metazoa > Chordata > Mammalia > Didelphimorphia > Didelphidae > Gracilinanus > Gracilinanus agilis. Next base: position 510,827,869 of record NC_058133.1, on the reverse strand, counting down.
ACAATCCAGATCCTTTCGGAAGTTACAAGTTACCTCTTCTCCACTGCTTTCTTCTTCCTCTTCTGACATGTCTTCATCCTCACTGTCTTCTACCTCCTTGGGGGGAGGGGCCATCTTCTTCGGCTCACCTTGATTTTTAGCAGCCTGGAGCAAGACATATAGATCACATTATAGCCCTGGAGCTCCCCAAAAGCTTGGCCCAAGCTTCCATCTGTCCTGTTAGTGACAACAGCACCTCCACTTACATGCACTGCCTAAAGCCAGCTTTCCCTTCTGGAAGGTTTCCCCGCCTTTCCCCAACCTCCCTGCTCATGGAGCTCTGGGGGCTCCCCAAAGCCTTGGCACAGGTTCCCAGTTTACAGGCAAGCGACACCCCCCCCCAAGCTTTCTAAGACTCCAACTTAAAGGTCTGTGACCACGTGGGAGGCAAGGACCACGTGCTGGGCCTGGGACCCGCCCCCATGCCCTGTGCCGGCTCTTTTCGGGGTTGCCCGGTTCTTCCAGTCCATTATGTTTAGGCCAAAACCAAAAGCGAGAGGTCCTGGGTGCAAAGGTGTCCCCAGACATTTCCTGACTGTGGGACCCCGAGTAGGTCACTTTCCCCCTTGCCCAACCCTTGTTCCCAGGGCAGGAAGAGTCCCCTACCAGATCTCTGGCCCAAGAGCGGGCTCAAGAGAGCACGTGGCTGGGGCCCTTCTGACAGGTGAGAGGGGCCCGCGGCCATAGAGCCCGAATCTGCCTGGCCCCGGTCCCGCTCGCACGTGGCTGCTGGGCCCCACGTGGCTGCCGGGCAAGCCCTGCGCCCATGTGCGCGCCGCCTAGACACGTGCTCTCACGGTCCCGGAGCCGGAGCCGGGCGCACCGAGATGACCTCATGGGACCCAGGGAGGCCAGCGCCCGCTCCCTCCCTTCCCCCTGCAGGGTCCAGCGCGCACGCGCAGCCGCTTTTCCTTCTCCCTCCTGCCGCTCTCAGCTTCCAGAGCCCTCGGCCTTCCTCCCTCCCGCCAGCACAGGCGGAGGCGCCGAGGCGCCGAGTCGCGCGAGACTTCCCGGGAGCCCCGGGCCGCGCACGCGCCGTCGCGCTCCGCTCCGCCCCGCTCCCGCGCGCTCAGGCCCGCTAGGCCCCGCGGCCCCAGGCGCGCGTGGCGCCGCAGGCCC
>NC_058133.1:510800123-510816797 GCF_016433145.1 Gracilinanus agilis | reverse complement strand
GCGGGATGGGAGCAGTGAGCTGATTGGCTGGCGGGCGGAACGCGCTCGGGAGCGGAGCGGAACGCGGCGAGCACGTGGCGCTCGGGCGCAGCCTGCCCACGTGGGGCCTCCTGCCGTCCAGCAGCGGTAGCGGGCGGCGGTAGCGGCGGACATCTTGAGCAGGCCCTGGGGTACTTGCGAGAGGCTACTCCAGCCGCTGGCTTGAGTTTCCCCTTCCGCCCCCTGGAGTGATGGGCTTCCCCCACCCCCGCGACCCTCCAGCCTTGGAGGTGGGGATGGCGCGGCCCCGGGCCCCAGTTTGCCCCGGCTATGCATTAGGAGACCCGCGGTTGCTCAGCTCTTAGGGACTCAGCTTTCAGGATCTCAGGGCCGAGTCCCCCGGGCCCATCTGTAGGACTCGGTGTGCTCATCTGTACAGTGGGCCTGCAGACCCTAGGTCTGAGGAGTCAGGGACCTCCGTGGGTTCCACCTCCCTTTGCTCCTTGTCGTTATTTAGCTGCCACCCCTCCTCACCCCACTCCCTCCCAAGAACCGTACAAGTATCACTTAAGGGGTCAGGCAATGGAGGTTACTTGATTTGTTCAGGGTCACCCAGCCAGGAAGTGTCTAAAGCCAGATTTGAGTCCAGAACCTCCTGTCTTCTGAGCCTCCTATTACAGGGTCTCACCCGAGTTTTCGGAGGCAGATTTTGAACCCACCTCTTCACTCAGGGCCAGCCCCTCCCTTCCAGCCTGGAGGATCTCCCCCAGCAGGGGGGTGGGGTGCAGAAGGTTGGGGGATAGTGACAGCTCAGAGGCTCTAAGGGTTCCTTTGCTTACAATGCCCCACTTTACAGGTGAGCACCCCAACTCACCCAAGGTCAGGGTACCAGAGGCATTAAGTTGTTGAAAACCTCAGGGCCAGAAGTCCAGCCCTAAGTAGCTGAAGCAAATTTCAGAACTGCCCCAAGAGCCTTCCCCTTCTTTCCACAAGTCTCTGTTTTGTGGGTCTAGAAAGGGCCACAATACATCCTCAGGGCCTCTGAGGAACTGGCCAGAGGAGAACCCTAAGGGAGTCCAGAGCTGAAGGCCCTGCCTGGGGGCCCCCCCGGGAGATTTCAGCTTGACCTACTGAATGGGGCTCTCTCCCAGTCCCAGGAAAGCCACTTTAAGCCAAGGAAAGAGGACAAAAGTTCTTAAACTAACCCATTTTACATGGGACTGTTTACAAATGAGCCAAAAATCTTTCTACTTGCCTGAGGCTGTCCCACACCCTTCCCTTCCCTTCCCTGAATGGCTTATCCCAACTTCTGTTGGGTGGGGTCTTCTGGGCTAGGACACTAAAGGGGCTTGCTCTTCTCCTTCCCAGGTGGGCCCTCAGTCGGGCAATCAGGAGTTGAGCGTCAGACTTCAAGGTGACCCAAACCACAATATTGGGTCTGACTCTGCCCCTTCCTTCCAAGGATCCTTAGAGTCCCAGGATCCAGTGGCCTGCTCCAAAATTGTGCCTTCTAGATTAGGGGGGGAGAGGAAAGGCTCATTCTAGAATTCAAAGAGAGAGAGGACGCCCTAAGTCCCACAGTGGTCTTAGGTGCAAGCTATACTTTTGGAACCAAAATAATGAACAGATGAGCTCGCTCAGCCTCTGTCAGCACCCTCAGAAGAACCGTGGAAAATAGGGGGATGCAAAAGAACAACTGTTCTCATTTTCTAGAGGAAAGAGAATAATGAAGTCTGCACAATATAGGCCGAGGAGCTCAACTTTGCCTCCTGGCAAGAATCTAGAATGATTTATTAAAAGGTTAAACCTCAAGAAAAGGAAGCAGCTATGTCTAAGGGCCAGCCCAGCTTCAGTAAAAACAAGGCAAGCCAGACTGGCTGGGATTTTCTTTTTACTAGACTGGCAGGCCAGGGGGAAATGCAGGCTATAACTTATGAGGATTTTTGCATCATATCTGATTGGCTAATGTTATTCTTGTGCAAACTAGAGTCAATCCACATTTATTAAGTGCCTACTGTTTTCAGGCAAGTTCAAGGGGATGTGAAGGAAGGCTAAGACCTTGCCTGGCCCTCAGGGAGCTCCCAGTCTAGTGGGGAGACCACGTGCAAACATCAATGTCCAAACAAGCTATGGACAGCTAACTTAGAGAGAAGGACCGTTAAAGAAGATGGGACAGAGCTTTCCATTGAAAGCGGGGTTTTAGAAGTGGAGAGAGAAAGAGTATCAGAGAGAAGAGGGTGACGCACACTGTCAAAGACTGCAGTGAGGTCAAGATGGAGGGTGGCTGACTGAGAAATGGGCATTAAATAGATCAAGGTCATCTTAAAAGTGAGAAAAGGAAACAGAGGTACTTGGTACAGATGACCCCAAAAGGAGCAAGCACCTGAAGGGAGGAGAGACCCATTAATAAAGGGGACGGATAAATCAGGGAGGGCTTTTTGTAGGAAGGAGAGAAATGGGGGCAGAGTTGTGCTGGGGCCAGCTCTAACATCATTACATTTTCAGTGGGAACATTTGTGCCTGGGAAATTGTTACAAATCAGGGCTTGTTGATGGAGCAGCCCGAAAAGTGTCCTTTGTTTTAAATCCTTACTTTCCTTCTTAGTAACCATTCTATGGCAGAAGGGCAAGGGCTAGGCAGAGTTAAGTGACCTTCCAGGGTTACATGGCTAGGAAGTGTGAAGCCACATTTGAACCCAGATCCTTCTCGCTTCAGGCTTGGTGCTTTATCCACTGTGCCATCTAGCTGCCCCCTAGATTTAGTTTTAATAATGCTGATTATGATTAAAAAAAAAATGTGGCCTTTTCTCGGAAGAAATGATTTCTAAACATGTACAGGGCTCAAATTATTGTTTTGTTGTCTAGACTTGGAAAGTTTTTTACTAACGCAGATCATGCTTTAAAATGTGTCTTGCTTTCCATTTCCCCCTGGAGAGAGTTTCCGAACATTTTCCAGCACGCCCCTGCACGGGCCTGTTTGTAGGCCGAGGGACAGGGAAAGGTTGAAGGCCAGAAAGGAAAGCAAGATGTGGGCTCAATGCTAGTGTGGCTAGTTGGAGAGTCTATAAATACCCCCGAAGTTAAGCCCAAACTCTTCACGATGTCAGTAAAGGCTTGGCCCAACATGGCCGGGACCTTCCCTTTGCCACTGACATCCCGGCTCCTGACTCCTGTTGAGAGGGCCGCCATCTTTTCAGTTCCACTGGATCCCAGTCCTGGAGCCTTCCTAGCCTCTTTCCTCTCCTTTGCCTGCCCCACCTTATTGATTCTACCTGCTGGATGGTATCTCTCCCTCGATCTCCTGGCTCCCCGCTTCTTTCCCTTCTTTCCATCCTAACAGCCCCCTCTCACCTTTCATTTAAGCTGCTCTAATAACCACCCTCCGATTCCTACGCCTCCCAAGCCATGCCCCACACAGCTGCTCCCACAGTGATCTTCCCAAGGCCCCTCTGCATTCAAGAGAATCCAAAGGCTTACCATGTGCCGAGTACCATGGCTGGGGGAGAGGGATGTTTGAGCCAAAAGGGGCAAAGGACAGTCCCTGCCCCAACAACTATAACCCCCCAAAAGAGGGAAGACTCACCAGAGGGCTTGGGAGAAGCTTCTAAGAAGCTGGGGTTTTAGCTGGGACTTGAGAGGCCAGTAAGGAGAGGTGGGAATGGGGGACAGTCCCAGAACAGCCCAGAGACAAGAGAGGGAAGGCCAGGGTCACTGGACTGGGAAATGGAGTTTAAGAACACTGGAAAGGCAAGAGGGGCAGGTTGCAAAGGGCCTTGAATGCCAAACAATTTTGTCTTTAATTCTGGAGGCCATAGGGAGCCGCTGGAACTTGGGGCAAATCACTTTGGTGGCTGGACAGAGAGCGGACAGGAGTGGGGAGAGCCTCGAGGCAGGCCAGCTCACCAGCAGCTATTGCAATAGTCATACATACATTCAGTACAAACTCCTCTGCTTGGCATGCTGAGCCTTCCACAACCAGGCTCCCACTGACCTTTCTGGGCTTCTTATACATCCCTCCTTTCACACAGTCTATATTTAATCCACCCTCCATGGATTTCTTGCTGTTTCTCTTGTAACACGTCATCTCCCATCACCATGCCTTTGCACAGGCAGTCCCCTTTACCTGAAATGCTCCCCCTCCTCATTTCTGGCCACCACCCCCCCTTTCCAAAGGCAAGTCCCTCAAAGCTCAGTTCGGAAGCCTGACCTGTACTCTTTCCCCCCAGCCACTAATGAGACCCTGAACTGATTTTGCTTTTCCCTCATTCACAGTTTGTACTTAGTGCTCCTTTTGTTTGCTCTGAGTAGAAGCTTCTTGCAGGCAGAGCTGAGGCAGGGGATTAATTATTGAAAAACCCATGCTGGTTTGCCTGCTTGGGGACCAGGGCAGTGTTGACAGGAGGGGACGGCCTCCACGGGATGGGGAAGGATCCCAAATCAAATTAGCTGGTGCCATCTTATATCCCCCTCCCTAATTCCCAGCAGGTCCACAAACCAGACCCTCCATCCCCAGTGCCTGGGACCGTGGGGATGCTCCGACCTCCTCGGCTCCCTTTAAGTCCCAGCTAGAATCCGGCCTCCTTCCGGAAGCCTTCCCCAGTGCCTCTTACCTCTGGGCCTTGCCTTTGTCCACCATCTCCCCTGTTCCAGGTAGAAAGCTTGCTTTGTCCAGGGATAATTGTTTGCCTGAGGAGGTGGCCCTCATTAGCCAGGAACTCCCCAGGGCAGGGACTGTCTTTTAGCCTCTTTTAGTATCTCTTTTAGTATCTGAGGCACTTAGCCCAGTGCCTGGCACACAGGAGGCAACTAATAAATGTTAACTGATTGACTGATTGACTTAGTGCTTACTCCTTGGAAAAGGCCCAGCCTGCCCAAGAAAGGAGGGGACCTTCCAGAAGTCACTTGGACCCTTAGCAAGCCTTAAGGGGCTGCTGTGTGCCGCCAGGCACTGGGCTAAGTGCTGGGGGTCAAAGAAAAGCCGAGTGGTCCAGGGAGCCGTGAGCGGGGCCTGTGCCACGGGGTTGGCTCTGGGACCTCCCTGAGAGAGAGGGTGGAGGGGAAAGCTTGGCTATTTGGAGGGAGAACAGGCCAGCGGCTAAGCCCGACACCAAGCTGTGAGCCTGGGGCACAGGGAGGCTGGGATGGTGCATATCCCATAATAAAGGGGGCAAAGAGAGGCCTGGGGGGAGGAAAGGTATGTTGAGTTGTGGGTTAGTCCAGGGGACAGCCCTGGGCCAATGCGTGTGAATACTCTGAAAATAATGTATGGAAAACAGAAATGATTCACAGCCAGCTCTCTTCTCCCCTTCTCCATGTCCTCAAACTCTTGGGCATTCTTACTCCCAAAGGTCACCTTAGAAGAGGGAAAGCCAGAAAGATGGCACTACGGTTTCTAGGACTTCAGAGTTGAAAGGGCCCTCGGTGGCCCTGCTGCCCATGCCCCATTCCCAGAAGGTGCTCCCTCTGGGATGTAGCTGACAGACAAGTGGTCATTCGGCCTCTGTGTAAAGTCTTTCAGACATCTCTAAGGGGGGCAGCCAGGTGGCTCAGTGGATAGAGAGTCAGGCCTAGAGATGGAAGGTCCCGAGTTCAGATCCAGCTTCAGACACTTCCTAGCTGTGAGACCCTGGGCAAGTCACTTGACCCCCACCCCCTATCCCCTACTGCTCTTCTGCCTTGGAACAGATTACTCAGTATTGATTCTGTTCTGAGATGGAAGGGACGAGTTTTTAAAAATTAAAAACACAAACCATCTCCCAGTAGCCATCTGACTTATGGGTGGTTCCAATAGTTAGGAGGAAGGATTTTTCCTGGCACAAATGAAATTTGATAGACCAACAGCACTAATGAATATCAATGCAAAAATTGGACATAAAATCCTGTCAAGAAGATAATCATCTTCAGTGGATGGAGAGTCAGGCCTAGAGACTCTGGGTCCTGGGTTCCAATCTGGCCTCAGACACTTCCCCGCTGGGTGACCCTGGGCAAGTCACTTGACCCCCATTGCCTAGCCCTTACCACTCTTCTACCTTGGAGCCAATACACAGTATTGACTCCAAGATGGAAGGTGAGGGTTTAAAAAAAAAAGAAGAAGATAATCATCTGTTATGATGAAGATGTAGTTATACCAGAAATGTGGTGCCAGCCACTGGGCCACGTACAACAACCCTGAGAGGTAGGTGCTACTATTATCCTTATTTTATTGTTAAGGAAACTGAGGTCAATGGATCAAAGAGACTTGCTTTAGGTTACATAGCTAGTGTCTGAAATCTAGATTTGAATTCGGGTCTCCCTGACTCCAGAAACCCCTCAAATGAAGACAACCATGGGTTTATCTTAATAGATGCAGAAAAAACCTTTGACAAAAAGTAAAACACCAACATGCTAAAAATCCCACAAAATATCGGCATAGAGATATTTTTAAAAATATAAAGGTATCACTGTAAAACCAAAAGGAGGGGGCAGCTGGGTAGCCCAGTGGATTGAGAGTCAGGCCTAGAGACGGGAGGTCCTGGGTTCAAATCTGGCCTCAGATACTTCCCAGCTGTGTGACTCTGGGCAAGTCACTTGACCCCCATTGCCTAACCCTTAGTGCTCTTCTGCCTTGAAACCAATACACAGTATTGATTCCAGGACAGAAGGTGAGGGTTAAAAAAAAAAAAACAAAAAAAAAAGGAAGCATCATATTCAACGGGGATGTACTAGAAGGTTCCCAGCACACACAGGAGTAAAGCAAAGTGCCTATTCACCCCACTATTAATTGATGCTGTTCTAGAAATGCCAACAAAAGCAATAAGATAAAAAAAATTAATGATATAAAGACAGCTATGGTGACTCTGGGTAGAGAGCCAGGTCTAGAGATGGAAGGTCCTGAGTTCAAATGTGACCTCAGAGACTTCCTAGCTGTGTGACCCTGGACAAGTCACTGAACTCCCATTGACTAGCCCTTACCACTCTTCTGCCTTGGAACTGATACTTAGTATTGACTCTAGGATGGAAGATAAGGGTTGGGGGGGTGGGGAAGACACAGAGGGCTAAAGCTAACCCTTCTTACAAATGACACTCAGAACATTTTGGGGATCATCCATGAAACTTGAGAAAATTAATAGCTTCCCCCAGGTTGCAGATGACAAAATAAACCCACAACAAACTCCAAGACAGGGAAACATCATTCAAAAGAACCCCAAAATGCTTTCTACAACAAAAACGCGTGTACAGATTCGATGGCGATGACGATGCACCCCTTAAAGAAATAAAGAGCAAGTGAAATGGTTGGAGGAACTGTCAGTGCTCATGGCTGGACCTTTCCATCTGATAAAAATAATACTCCTCCCCAAGTTAGCGGGACTTTAATGCTATTCTAAATCATCCAAAGAACTCGGGGAAAAATAATCATTCTTTTGGGGGACAAAAGGAGATGTGGAATATCCAGAGAAATGATGAAGAGGAGGGGAAATAGCATCTCCAGTGCTCAAATTACATCATTAAGCAGCAATCATCAGTGCAATCTGGTATTGGTTAAAACTATAGAGAAGTAGATAAAGGGAACTGCCTAGATAAGGGGATGCTCAGAAACAAGGGAACTCAGCCCAATTTTGAATAAACCTGAAAACAAACTATTCAGGAAATGACTTCCTTTTGTTTTTAAAACAACAAAACAGCCACTGGGAGGTGACTCAGTGGCTGGAGAGTCAGGCCAGGTTCAAATATGACCTCTGATACTTCCTAGCCCTGTGACCCTGGGCAAGTCACTTGAGCCCTGCCTAGCCCTTATCACTCTGATGCCTATTAAGCTTGTGGACCACTAAGACCCTCAGATTTTCAAGAAAAGGGATCCATCCCATCCTCTGGGCCTCTCTCAGCCTTTACTTTGTGACCAATTTTTTTTAACCCAACACCAACCCTTTACCTTTATCCTTATTGGATTTCACTGTGTTTGACTCAGTCTACAGCCCTAGTCTGTTAAGATCTTTAGGAATCCTGATGCCACCATTCAGCGCGTGAACTCTCCCATCTTGGTGCCATCTCCAGATTAAATAAATCTGCCATCTTGGCCTTTATCCACGTCATTGATGTTCAGACCATTTAGAAACATTCATTGCGCTGCTGGTACTTGGAATGTGAGATTTTTGGCCAATGAACAAGCACCGGAGTGGGAGAAGGGGATGACCCGCGTCCCCAGACATTCGAAAGGAAACCAGAAGATGTGATAAAACTGCGGCTGAAAGGAAGGAGCTGGAAGAGTTTTGTGGGACACAGGAAAGAAGATGAGCTTACTGTATGCCAGGCACTGTGCCCGAACACTACAAACAACTACTCTCGGAGGCAGATGCTGCTTTTACCCCCTTTTTCCAGTTGAGGAAACTGAGGCAGGCAGAGGTAAAGTGACTTACCCAGGGTCACACCAACAGTCAGTGTCTGCATTTGAACGCAGTCTTCCCGATTCCAGACCCAGCGCTCTATCCACTGGACCACCAGCTCCCGGATGGAGTCGAGTTGCCCACAGAGTGGCAGCTCCCCCACTCACCCCCGAAAGAAGAGCATCAGAAAAACCAGCCAGATGTATGATAGGCCCGCACGCCTGCCCCTACCCGGCCCAGGACGCAGCTCGTGTCCCCGGGCAGGAGCCGTAAAGGTCCAGGACTCCTCGTCCCTTTAAAACTCTCCCTTCCTGAGGGAAGAGGCAAAAGGCATTCAATACAAAAACCAACTCGCCTTTAGAAAGCCTCAGAGATGTTTATGGTTACTATTGTTTCCTATAAGCCCTTAGCTTCCCGCTTAGAATCCATGCTCTCAGGTCCAAGGCAGAAGAGCAGCAGGGCTGGGCAATGGGGGTTCAAATGACTTGCCCAGGGTCACACAGCTGGGAAGGTTTGAACCCAGGACTCCTCCTCTCTAGGCCTGGCTCTCTATCCACTGAGCCACCCGGCTGCCCCTAGAGATGATTATTATTCAGCGAGAGAGAAACAGGGAATAGTATAGCTTAGAGAAGACCCCAGTGTGGATGGGAAGAGCCATCCCAAGGGACTGTCTTCAAATATTCCCCTGCTTGGCCCTGGGGGAAGGAGGGGGCGGAAGTGACAGAAACACAACCGAGGTTTGAGGTCTAGAGAAGCTTCCTCAAGATGAGCCTGGGCTGCCTGGAGGAGGTGGGCTGCTGCAGGGGACTCGGCCCTGGCCGGCAGCCTCCGCTCCTCACTTGGTCTTTCTGGCTCCCCGGCTTAGCCCGGCTGGGCAGTCAATCAAACGCCCCCGAGGGGGCTGGTTGCTCCCCCAGCTCCTCTCTTGGGGTGCTGGATGCCTCCTGCCATGTTGCCCAGCCACCCCTTGTCCTCCTTACTGCCCCAACAGGACAGCCAGCCCTTCCCTTTGGGGGCCCCAGAGGCCTCTCCAGCCCCTTTACCTTTCCTGGGCCGGCTGCCTGCTCTGGGCCCTTCCAGGCGAGGCTCCCTTCCTTCTTCTGCCTGGGCCGCTGACGCCGCCTGGCTGGCCTCTTCCATCTCCGCCCCCCAGCCCGGCTGCCTCCCCTGCACCAACCCCATCTTTCCCCCCCCAGAGCCCGGAGCCCAGCTGAGGCCAACTCTGCCTCCTCAGACCCCACCTCAGCTGATTCTTATAGCCGCGGCCAATGACGCCCAGGTGCCTCGGCCTGGACCTCCTCGGCCTGGACCTCCTCGGCTGGAGGGGCGGCCCCAAGGCCTGGGCTGGGAGCCTCAGAAGAGAGTCCGCCATGGATAGCATCAGAGACCGGCAGCTCCTTCCTTCACGCCCTCCCCCTGCATCCAGCGTCGGTACCCCGGCCCGGGGTGCCTCGCCGGGTCCGGGGGAGAAAAAGGGAAGCGTCCCTGCCTCGGGGAGCCATGCTGGATGGACAGACGGGTCAGAGACGGCCCCTCGGCCGCCCTCCGTAGTGGGCCTGGACGTCTCTTCTTAGGGGTGGGGGGGGGTCTGTCCATCCATCGGGGCGCGCAGCCTCGCATGCCGTTGGCTCATCTCTCAGACTGCAGACTCCGGTGTTGGCCAACAAGGCCTTTGGCTCCCTGAGGAGGCCGTGGTGGCTTGTTCCCTTGGGGCCGAGGAGCCTGGACGAGTCTCCCCCCAAATCGGGAACCGGAGGCACGTGGTCTGGTCTCTGGCTGCCTCCGTTTACAGAGGAAGAAAAGAGAATCTCCCTGAGAAGGTGGCAAAGCTTCTAAGTGGCAACTTCAGGATTTGAACCCAAGACTTCTGGCTCTGAGCCCATCCTTCTTCCCTCTTGACGCTCCTAAGGCTCGCAGGGCGGCAGAGGCCCTGCCAGGAAAGAGGAGCCCGAGAAGGCTTCCTCCTTTTCTGGGGGCCGAGGGGGGCCCTTCATCCACCACCCCTGGCTTTTGTGTATGGGGGTAACTGGAGAGCTCATGAGAGGCCCCCCACTCTGCACCCAAAGTCCGGGGGCTCTGGAGGTCATCCCAGAGGGGGAGAATGAGGGTGCCTGAGGGTGGGGGCCTCAGCTATTTCCCCATATTCCTGCCTCCTTTTCAGGAAAACAGACCAATGAGGGCTCACAGAGGGGCAGCCAGGGAGGGAGGGGTCAAGCTTCTCCCTCAGAGTCCAGCCCGAGGGACAGTTTCTCTGGTCATCCTGGAGGGCGGCTCCCATCCGGGCCCAGGCTGAACCCCCAGAAGAAGGGCCTGGAAAGCTGGGAACGATCGTTGTTCAGTCGTGTCTGACTCTGCCCCCACGTGGGGTCTTCTTGGCAGAGATCCTGGAGGGGTTTGTCGTTTCCTTCTCCAGCTCACTTGACAGAGGAGGAAACTGAGGCCAATGGGGAAATGACTCGCCCAGGATCACCTAGCTAGGAAGTGTCTAAGGTCAGATTTGAACTCAGGTCTTCCTGACGCTAGGTCTGGCGCTCTACTCCCTGAACCAGCTAGCTCCCCGTGGGAAGCACAGTAGAGGCAAAATAGTCCAACCCATTTATTTATTTATTTATCCCCGCCCATTTATTTTTTACAAATGGGGAAACTGAGGCCCAGGGATGGGAAAAAGTCGTGCTGGAGGTCACAAACTGGGGTGTCCTGACTCACAATTCCATGCTCTTTGCAGGAAGCCAGGCAGAGGCTGCAGCATCTCTTGGCCTTCCATTGGGGTTCCCAAAGCCCGGGGGGCATTTCCAGCCAAAGCTGGAAGGAGGTGGAGGGCAGGAAGTCCAGGGGAGGAACCGTCGCGCTCAGGGGGATGTGAGGCCTGTGACGAGGGGAGCCCCGGCCCTGGGGAGACTTCCTTCCTCTGCCACCAACAACAGGTCTCTGCTCTCTGAGCCTGCTGAGCGCTTCCTCTCTTGGGGGATGGACACCCCCTCCCACAAGGCCCTCCAGGGAAGGGGTTGCCCTCCCTCTCTCTCGGCCTCCCCATCCCCGGCTTTGGGGAGAAGCCGAGTCCACACAAGTGATCGGAAACTGCTTTGTGATGTTCTTGGTCCGGTGACTCAGACCGAAACCCTCCTGCATCTCGGAGGAGAACCAGCAGGCTCTGGGAAAAGAACAGGGGCTTTCCGGGCAGAGGGTCCGGGTTCAAGTCCTGCCTTGGCTGCCCAGTGACTGGGTGACCTTAGGAAATTAAAGGCCTCCTCTGGGCCTCCTCTGTGAAATGGGGAAATCTGGCTGCAGGATTGGAGTCCAGGTGCCTGTGCCAGTCGGGTGCCACCAGGTGGCGCGATCAGGTCTGTTGAGGATCTGCAGAAACTAGGAAGTTGTGGGGAGCCAGAAGGCAACCCAGGGCCTCTGGGGAAACGTTGAGCACCTGGGCAGCCGTGGGGGGCAGGGAACCCCGAGTGCTGGGCTCTTCTCCCCATGTGTGCTGAGAGCCAGAGCACCAGCTAGGGGGCCGGGACTGAGCTCAGAATCCTGCCTCGGACTCTGCCTACTTGTGTGTGACCTTGGACCAGTCACTTCCCATTGCCCTGCTCCCCTTCTAGCTCCGCCTGGTGGGGGATCCGGGTCCCCAATCCAGTCCGGGTCAGAGGGAGGGGGTGTGTGTCCGGGACAGAGACTGGAGGAACTGGCCCTTAAGGACTAGGGCCCCCTCCCTCCGCCCCCCAGGGGCCCTCCTCAGACCCCCTCCTCCCCAGAGCCCCTGTGGTCCAGCAGCCCTGGCCCTGGCTCCCGGCAGCCCTGCAGATGCCTCTCTGGGTGCTGCATCCTGCGTCCCGCTGCTGGCACACAGGGGCCGGGGGCCGAGCCCAGATGCCGGAGTCTGAGAACCTGGTTTCAGATCGACCTCGGACGCTCACCCTTGGGTGGTCTTGGGCCAGTGACTTAACCTCCCCGGCCTCAGTTTCCCCATCTGTCCAAAAAGGAAGAAAGACAAGTGTGGGGAACAGATGGCAGCACGATTGGTGGGTCAGGAACATTGGCAGGGGGTTGAGGGGAAAGAAGGCTGGAAGCCGGATCAGCGCGGGGTGGCTCTCAGCCCCCAGCAGAGGAGTTTGAATTTTACTCTAATGGGGAGTCCCGGAAAGCCCTTTTTTCTTCTCATTTTTCCTTTTTCACGCCGGGTCATGCAAGGAGCACCATTTCTGAGCAAACTCCGACATTCCATCTTCCTGTCAATCCTGTGGATTGGGTTCAAGGCAGAACCTAGCCATGGGGTGAAGTGACTCGTCTGAGGGCAGATTTGAACCCAGGACCTCCCGTTCTAGGCTTGGCTCTGTATTCACAGAGCGCCATCAGTATGTTTTTGTTTTTTTTTAACCCTTGTACTTCGGTGTATTGTCTCATAGGTGGAAGATTGGTAAGGGTGGGTAATGGGGGTCAAGTGACTTGCCCAGGGTCACACAGCTGGGAAGTGGCTGAGGCCGGGTTTGAACCTAGGATCTCCCATCTCTAGGCCTGACTCTCACTCCACTGAGCTACCCAGCTGCCCCATCAGAATGTTTTTAAAAAAGACCCGGGTAGCCTCTTCGCTATATTTCCGGGAGACTCAGCCGGGTGATGGTCCGGATCCAAAAAGATTCTGACAGCCTGGCCTGAGCCGAGTCAAGGATCTGGTTTGATGGGGATCCACGTGAAGCCTGGCACTTGGGTGTGTGAAGATGGGACTGACTCTCCCCCGGCCTACTTTTAAATTGAATCAGTCAAAAGCATAGACACCCCTACTTAACCCCAAGCAGGGGAGGTCTGCAAGCCCCCTACCAGAGTGGGTGACAACTCCAGAAGTGCCTGACCACCCCCTGGGCAGTGCTAAGCAAACTTCAAGACTGCAATTGGTCCCTGTAAGGCGGAGGAAGGGACAGGAAGTGATGTAGAAAAAGGACTATAAAAGATGAGGAACTTCCTGTGCAGCAGGTCTTCTTCCTGAATTTTCAGGTTGGAGGATCTTCTCCTTCCAGACTTTGGGCTGAGGCTTCCCTTGGTCCTGGGGCTCTGGCTCTTGGACTGCTTCTGGTAAGGCTGTTCCTGGATCTCCTCCCTTTGGAGCTTCTCCTGGTGGTAAGAAACTAACCCTCCTTTCCTGGCTTCTGGAGAGATTAGTTCCAGAGAGGCCTCCCCTTCTTGGAGGAGGCCGCGTGGGTGGAGCCCTTGCTTAATTCACCACCGAGTCCTCTGGCTGAGGGGTTAATGAGCCCTGCATGGGTCGAGCCAGGGACCCGAGCAACATTTAGGGGGATAGGCTGGACTTCTTACTCCACCCTCTTTCACATTTCTCTACTTTCCTCGTTCCACTTCTGTCAATAAAGCCCCTAAAAGTCATTTTGACTTGGGCTGTATTCACTTTAAAACTGGCAACCACAGTATTAGCATAGAATTCTTATATATTTAGTCCAACCATAAAATTTAATTCCTCACAGGTGCAAAACATCCATTGCAGAAGCATGCAGAGAGGGAAGAACAAGAGAGACACAGCTGGATGATTTTGTTGTTGTCATTGTCATTTCCCTATTTGGGGTTTTCTTGGCAAAGATACTGGAGTGGTTTGCTATTTCCCTCTCCAGCTCATTTTACAGATGAGGCAAACAGGATAAAGTGACTTGCCCAGGGTCACCTGGCTAATAAGTGCCTGATACTGGATTTGAACTCAGATCTTCCTGACTCCAGCCCCAGCGCTTTTCCACCATACCACCTTAGCTGCCCAGCTAGAGCCTAGTTTGTATGAAAAAAGATCTGGGGATCTTAGTGGCCTCGAAGCTCACTCTCAGTCCTTACTACGACATGACAGCAGCAACGCTAATTCAGTCTTGGACACGGTACTAGAAGTAAACGTTCAGGACGAGGGTTCAGGATTGAGGAGGTCCTCCAAAAAGTGAGAACCCCTTGAGCCGGGGCTGGCGAGGGGATTGGGAGCTAGACTGCCTGAGACATAGTGGAGAGCCCCCGGACGCTTCCCCTCTGGCGATTTCCGGGGTTGGCCATCGTCCTCAAATGAACCCACGATGTCTCGTTTCTGTATCGTGTCCCCAGCAAGCCGGTCCTAGAAGGAGAGAATGTTAGAGAGGAATGAGGAGGGAAAATGCCAGTGAGAGCACACCCCACATTCTGCACCCAGGGGCCCCCACGTCTGCAAGCAAGGGAGTGTCTGCAACGTCCAAAACACCCAGACTGTTCCTTCTGGTCCCCAGAGGGCAGAGCTGGCTCTAAGCCCAGGAAGAGGGTCTGGGGTCCCCAGGAGGAAGGACTGAAGGGGCCACCCTCCACTAGGGCCAGGTCTGACCGTGTCACCCCCCTGCTCCACCAACTCCCTCCTGAGGCTCCCTATTGCCTCCAGGACTAAATCCTCTGTCTGGCATTCGAGGCTCTTCATGACTGGCCTCTACCTTTTCAGTGGGTCTTCCCATGCCCACCATGTTCTCTTTCATCCAGTGACACGAGTCTCCTGGCTGCTCCTGGCTAGAGACCCTGCATCTCCCACCTCTGGGCACCTTCCCTGGCTGTGCTTCCTGCCTCCTCCCTGGCTCCTGGCTAGCATCCCACCTTCCCCTAGAGCTCCCACACTTCTTTGGCCTGTCGCCCCCTTTCCAGAAAAAATATTCCTTAGCCCCCTGGAAGTTAACTTTTTAAAACTTTTAATAGCAATTAACAGGAAAGATCAATGCCCCCGTGGCCATCACGGCTCCCTGGATCGCCGCAGCACCACCAGGGGGCGGTGGCGCCCACTTTGGGAATCTGCTCTAGATGTTTCCAGTCCCTTGTGCTGGACTCTCGCCCCGAGCTCACCCCAGCTTGTCACTCCTGTCTCGTCTGCCCAAAGGGGCACCCTGGGGCCTCTGGCACCGAACACGTGCCAATTGGTGCCATGAGAATAGGGGGGCTCTGAGGGCAAGGACGCCCAAGTAAGTGAAAAAGAGGTCTGGGGATGGACCGACCCCCTAATTCTTAACGGAACGTACTGTCCACATGGTGGCCAGGAAGTGCATGGAGGACCTGATAGGTACTCACCAGCTGTGTGACCCTGGGCAAGTCACTTAGTCTCGCTGCCTGCCTCAGTTTCTTCATCTGTAAAATGGGGGTCATAAAAGCATCTGCTCCCAGGCTTGTTCTGAAGACCTTGTAAAGTGCCCGGCACACAGCAGGTGCCCAATGCCCACTTCCTTCTTTTCCTTGCTCCCTGCCTGGGTGACCCCCTCTATGAGAGGTTGGCCCGGAGGACCGCCGAGCTCTTCTCTCTCCAAGGCCGGCTCTCCGGCCACCCTCCCCTCCAGCCAGGAGCCCCAGTCCCCGCCGGGCCCCTTCTTCAGGGGTGGGCCTGGGGCTGATGAGGAAGCAGAGGCAGCCCAGCCCGGGGCTGCCTCCCCCCGGGGATGCCCAGGGCCTGGCGGAAGGCCTCTCGGAAGCGGCTGGACAGGAGGCTGTAGAGCACGGGGTTGGCGGCGGAGCTCAGGTAGAAGAAGACGCCCGACGCCACGTGCACGTACTCGAAGGCCTGCAGCAGCTCCTCCGTCCAGTGGGACACGCAGCTCCACATGAGGCGGTCCACGTGGAAGGGGGCCCAGCAGACCCCGAACACCACGACCAGCACGACTGCAAGACAGAGACCCCCCCCCCAGGGTGACTCGTGGGGCCTCGGACCCCGGCGGGCCCTAAAATGTGGGTGTCCTTGCTAGCTCCGTGTGTGACCTGAGCCACCTCTGGGGCCTCAGTTTCCCCGCCTGTAAAATGAGAGGGTCAGCCTCAGTGGCCTCCAAGGTTCCTGCCTTTTCTCAGTCTGTGACCTAAGCCACTTCTGGGGTCTGTAAGAGGGAGATTTTACACAGGCCTCAGTTTCCCCATCTGTAAAATGAGAGGGTCGGCCTCAGTGGCCTCCAAGGCCCCGCCGTCTCTGGGTCTGGGGCCTCGGTTTCCCCATCGGTGAGGGAGGGGGCTGGGCGGGGTCCCCTTCTCCCCCCCCCCCAGACTCACACAGCATCTTGGTGACGGGCCGCCTGGCGGGGCTGCCCCCGGCCCAGAGGCGCCGCTCCCTGCGCAGCCGCAGGCCGATGAGCAGGTAGAGGGTGCTGAGCAGCGCCATGGGGAGGCCGAAGAAGAGCAGGGCCGTGGCCTGCACCACGGCGTTGTAGAGGCGCCGCGGCCGCACCAGTGTGCAGATGGCCGTGTGGGGCACCGCGCCGCGGCCGGGCACGTGCAGCTCGCGCAGGCCGTGCAGGCTGGTGTTGGGCAGCGCGCAGAGCACGGCGGCCGCCCACAGGCCGCCCACCACGCGCCGGGCGCGCGCCCGGCTCCCC
>NC_058133.1:510779672-510800002 GCF_016433145.1 Gracilinanus agilis | reverse complement strand
ACGCTTCCTAGGTGTGACCCTGGGCCAGTCACTTCACCCGGTCTGCCTGAGAGCAGGGAGGGGCGGCTTCTGGGGTTCCTGAGCGGGTGCTTCCTCCAGGCTCCGCCGGGGGCCCCAGAACTGCCCGGCGGCGCGCCCCCAAAGCTTCCTTCCACGCTGGCAGCCTGGAAGATGCGCCCCGCTCAGGGCGAGCCTGCCTCCCCCTCCCCCTCCCCCTGCCCCTCCCCCTCCTCCTGGGCGCCCAAAGCGCAGCCCGCTTACCATGCCAGGCTCCGTCGGGTGTGTGTCCGGGTGCCGCGGAGGACGGCGGGGCGGGGCGAGCCGCTGGAGAGAGACCCCCGCGCGGGTGACCCCTCCGGAAAAACGCGGCGCAGCGCGGGGGGAGGACCTGCTCGGCCCCCTCCCCCCTCCTCCCCAGATGGCCCGCCGGACTTAAGAGCGCGCGCGGACGCTCGCTCCCTCCCGAGGCTAAATCCCTTTAGAGGCAATTCACGTGTGTGCGTTGCGGCTCCGCGGCGTGCTGGGCGCTGTGCCCGCCGGGGGCTCGAGGGCACACAAGCGGCCGGATCAAGGAGCCGCCCTGCGAGGGGGCAAAGTCTGCGGAGCCTCGGCAAGCCGGGCCATCAGGGAAGGCTTCTCAGAGGAGGCGCGCCGGGACCTGAAAGTAAG
Organism: Gracilinanus agilis; assembly: GCF_016433145.1. Taxonomy (NCBI): domain Eukaryota; kingdom Metazoa; phylum Chordata; class Mammalia; order Didelphimorphia; family Didelphidae; genus Gracilinanus; species Gracilinanus agilis. The sequence goes on along the minus strand of NC_058133.1, from coordinate 510,799,333 downwards.
CCCTGGCAGAAGGCTATGAAGAGAGAAGGAGACGGTGCTGGGCCCCTGCAAAAGATGAAAGGATGCCCCCAGGGGAGGGAGGGGGGGAGGGCTTGGATGGATGCTGGAAGTGAAAGCCAGAGGGGAAACCACTTGCCCAGGGTCACACGGTAGGCTCCAGATCCTGCCCCCTTTCTGCTACTCTGCACTGAATGTGCCCAGAGCCCACCGGCAGGAAAATGAGCTTCTAAGCTTCAACTCGGGCCAGTTCCTAACGAGAAAGTCTGGAACGAGCGTTTATAGAGCACCTACTACGGGCCAAACACGGCACTTGCGATCCCATTTGGTCCTCGGAAAGTCCCTGAGAAGGAGGTGTTCTGCCCATTTTACAGTTGAGGAAATGGAGGCAGACAGGCTAAGGGACTTGCCCAGGGTCACACAGTTCCTAAATGCATGAGGTCACGTTGGAACTCCAGGCTTTCCGACTCCAGGAAGTGGGGATAAATTCCCTTTTCTTGTATTTCTTGGCTGATTAAACTGGGCCCTGCACCCTGGGGATAAACGGCTTCTGTTTGAGCTTTTTGGTTCCGGTCACCTCTGGCTCGCCAGCAAAGACCCAGAAAAGATCATCCGGATGGAATGAGATCCTGAGACCAGAGACTTGGGAATCAGGACCTTCGGGGGCCATCCAGCCCAACCCCTGCATTTAATTGAGGAGAAAACTGGGACATTGTGGCTTACTGGGGAGGAGAGGCAGGATTTGAAGCCGGGACTTTTGGACTCTGATGCAGTCGGTGTCCGCCAGGGCGAAAGTCAGTCACAGGACAGGTATTTTGTTCCTACATACAAAAGAAACACCAACCCTCAAGTGTCCCAGCTTGTGTTGTTAGAATGTGACTTCCTAAGGGGCAGCTGGTAGCTCAGTGGATGGAGAGTCAGGTCTAAAGATGGGAGGTCCTAGGTTCAAATCCGGCCTCAGACACTTCCCAGCTATGTGACCCTGGGCAAGTCACTTGACCCCCATTGCCTACCCTTATCACTCTTCCACCCAGGAGCCAATACACAGAAGTTAAGGGTTTAAAAATAAATAAATAAATAAAAGAATGTGAGCCCCCCCCCCCCCGCATTTCCCTGCGCTCCGCACTTGGGGTCTGTCTCTCCGTAAGCTGGCCAGGAGCTCGGGCTTCTCCCACTCGCTGCCATCTTCTTCCCCTCTCCAGCCCCCTTCAGGCGGTGCCCGGAGGACCTCTGGATTTCTCAGGCTCACGAGGCTACCCGCAAGCTTAGGGACGGCCGCCTTGTGGTCGCTGCTCCCTCGGGGGCCTCTGGGGAACTCGCCCAGGGAAGCCCCCTGCTCCGATGCCCCCAACTGGCCTTCCCGCAGCCCTCAGAGGAGGTCCAGGTGACTCCTGCGGGGTGGAAGGAAGAGAGGCCCCCGCAGAAGCTGCTGTGACAGGGCAGGGGAAGGAGCCAGCAGCCTCCCAATAGGCCAGGAAGTCTGTCATGTCAGCCCCCACAGCCCAGGCGCCTGAGTCTCTGGTGTCCTGGAAGTCTTCGGGGGCAGCCTGAGCACCAGGGCCTCCGAGGACGAGTTAGTTCAGCCTTTGCTCTACAAGGATTTATTTTATGGGCCTGCCTTCTGGCTTATATTCCCAGGGGCTGTGCTGGCCTCGCCTTAGAGCCAATGGTTCTAAAGTGGAAGAGTGGTAAAGGCTGGGCAGTGGGGGTCAAGTGACTTGTCCAGGGTCACCCAGCTAGGAAGTTGTCTGAGGCCAGATTTGAACCCAGGACCTCCCATCTCTAAGCCTGACTCTCCATCCACTGAGCTACCCAGCTGCCCCCGAGGCCAGTTTTGAACTCTGGTCTTCTGGACTCCAGGCTCAGTGCTCCATCCAGCGAGCCATCTAGCTGTGCTACAGGCTGGGGATTCAGGGGGGGCCCCGGGCAGCTCCGGCCCTCTAGGAGCGACCATCTACCCGGGAGACACCATACGCACAACATCCAAAGGGAGCTCTAGAGAGGATGCAGCATGAATGAGGAATGGAGAAAAGGCCCTGGGCCAGGAGGGCTTGGGGAGGGCTTCCTGGAGGAGGCGGGATTTAAAGGATGGAGAAGGGAGTGGGAGGGAGGGCTTGGACCAGCCGGTCACCGGAGCTCTGCCCCTCTGAGGTGACCTTCCACCGGAGGACCTACTATGTGCGAGCACCGAGGTGATGAAGGCAGGAAGGAAACAGCGCTGGCCTAAGGAGCTACTTTTCTATTGGCTGGACGTTCAGGCATCATCAAACACAAGAGCAGCCCAAGGCCATGGCCCTGGAGGGGTGGGCACCCACCCCCACCCCCACCCCGGTGCTGCCGATTTCCTCCTTTCTCCAGATTTCATGGATGGGGCCCGAAGGGGCTCCTCCACCCCTTCTCCTCCGGGCTCTTCCCCAGGGGATCCCCCTGTGCCAGGGTCCTTCCTCCAGATCTCTGGGCTCCTCGCCAGCCCTTTGCTTCTCTCTGGTCCTCCCCGCTTGCCCCTCACGCTTCTTTTCTGAAAATGTGTTTTCCGATATATTGGTTGGCAGTGTGGTGCAGCGGGCAGACCTCAGACCCTTTGTAGCTGTGTAGCCTTGAGCAAACTTTGAGCAAGGATACATCTCTGAGCCCTCCACGTCCTCCTCTCCAAATGACCCAGGCAGGCCAGACACCCTCTAAGGCCTCCGGCCCCTCGTGTCATTGCTTCCCAGTGGTTCTGGCTGGGCAGTGGGTTATCACCACTCCAGACCACCAAGCGCCTGGGCAGCACGCCTTGGGCGAGCCTCGCCTTTAATTCTGGGAAGATGGTGGTGTCCCAGGAGGCCCGGCGCCTTCTTTTGGCATCAGCTGCCTCCCTGAGTCTCTGTCCAGCCTGGTAGCATGACCAGGCAAGGGGGCCAAAGCACCCCAGGCAGAGCTCCTCCCCTCCACATTCAAGCCGATACACTAACTATGCATGAGCTGACACTTGAGATCCTCCTGACCAAGCCTCACACTTGACTTGACCGACCGGGCTGGCAGATCCAGCCAGATCATGTGTGGCACATATGTACACATGGAGCCCATGGAACCACACACGTGCCCCCAGGCACATACATGACCGGGTATTTCCTCGTTCTCTTACACTCAGTAAATGTTGGACACCAGGAGCCGGGCGCCTTGGGAGCCGGTCCAGAAACAGAATCACAGCTGGGGTCACTGAACTCCAAAGGGAAGAGGGGAGAGCAGTGAGTGCCGGCCTCCCTCCCTCTTCTTTTTTCTTTTCTTTTTTTTTAAACCCTTAACTTCTGTGTATTGGCTCCTAGGTGGAAGAGTAGTCAGGGTGGGCAATGGGGGTCAAGTGACTTGCCCAGGGTCACACAGCTGGGAAGTGTCTGAGGCCAGATTTGAACCCAGGACCTCCCATCTCTAGGCCTGACTCTCCATCCACTGAGCTACCCAGCCGCCCCTCCCTCCCTCTTTCTGCAGCCCTCCCAGCTCAGAGGATCCTGGGTGGAGAGTGGAAAGGGACCTCCGAGGTCATCTAGTTCAGCGCTCGCCTTTCACAGACAAGGAAACCGAGGCCCAGGAAGGAGGCAAAGTGGGCATCTGAGTTCACGCAGGCACTCTGAACCCGAGGGGAGCCCCAGACTTGCCTTTTCCACACGGGGAGATGTTTAATGGGGAAGGAAGGATGAGCAGGGAAAGCCTGAGGCCAGAAGGAACCCAGGGATGGGGCCATTCTACAGCCCGGGAAATCCTCTGGAATCCAACTCCACAAGCACTTAGTAAACTTGTCCTACATGCCAGGCACAATGCCAGGTTCTGGAGACAGAAAGACAAAAATAGCAGCCCCTGCCCTGGAGGAGCTGCTGCCCGTTGGGAGGGGAGCCTCCACGTGCCCACAAGGACAGAATAAGTGCAAGGAAAGGGAGACGGGCTGGAGGCGAGTGTGAAATCACCCGGACGGGGCCCAGAGAAGAGCCTCGGTGGGCACCCACAGCTCGGGGAGACGGTATGCCATGGATAAGGCACAGCTCAGCAAAGGCCCCTGGGAAGGAGCCGTGAGGAGGAGGAGGAGGAGAGAGGAGCCAGAGCAGGCCCCCGGCAACCCAGAGAGGAGAAGGCAGCCCTGGCGGCCCACCTAGCGGAGATGGCGAGTGGGTCGGGGACGAGGGAGACGCCACTGGAGTCAGCAATAAAGAGGACGCCGGAGGCCTGGCAGCGAGCGGGTCCAAGGCCAGATTCTGAGGGCTTCGGGGAGGGAGGAAGCCTCTGGGCGGATGGCAGGGTCCAGCGAACGTTGTCTAAGGCTGAAGGAGCCAACAGACCAGGAGAAGATGATGGCTAAGCCAGGCCCCGAGAGATGGAGGAGATCCCGGGCACGTGGACACGGGTCGGCCTGGGCACCTCTTCAGAGGGCATCGGAGCAAAGAGGAGGTGATGCAGAAGAGAGCTGAGCCGTGGAAGTGGGGGGAAGAGAGAGCTCGCAGCCAACAGCCTGGGCTCCCCGCTAGCAATCTGGGAGCGATCAGCAAACACTTTTAGGCCTTGAGAGGGAACAGCAAACATCCGGGCAGTGCCGAGCAGGGGCATTCGCTTATCTGGGCCAGGGCTCTCTCTGCCTGGCTCCTCTAGCCAAGGGCTCCGGGCAGGAGAGGAGAGGCCGGGCGGGCGAGGGTGGGCCTACCCTGAGGGTCTGGGAAGGAGAAAGAAGTTTCTGCAGGTCTCTGGAGCCGGAAGGCCCTTTGAGGCTTTCTGGTCCAACAGAGAAGAAAGTCATAGAAGCCAACTCAGAAAGCATTTAGTCCAGCCCCCTCATTTCACAGATGAGGAAACTGAGGCCCAAAGGAGGTATTGTCAGAGACAGAATTTGAACCCGGCTCATCTGACCCAAGGGCCGAGGCTCTTTCCACCAGACCACACTGCCTCTCAGGACTTTCCTAACCCAGCTTTGGATAATAAGAGCAGTTGAAAAATCAGCCTCCCTATAGCCAACCGGGGATGAGCCTCTCTTTGCACCCCCCCACCTCTGCCACAATGGTGCCCGCCCCCCCAGCAGCTTCCATTCTATGGACAGGGCCCGCCAGAGCCTGGGTGCCCCTAGCTTAGTCCTTGGGAGGCCATTAGGAGATGGAAGCTTCTAACATACCCAGCTGGCCTTCCCAGAGCACAGGACTAGGCATGTCACTCTCCTTTTCAAGAAGCTTAGTGGCTCCCTATTGCTTCTGGGATAAAAATGCATCTTCCCCTGCTTGGTCCTTGGAGTCCTTTCGGATCTGGCTCCCATCCACCCTTCCGAGTCGACTTGGCACGATGTCCCTCATACACATAAGGCAGGACTCCCATTCCGGCCAAGCAGACCCGTTTGCTGCTCCCCGGGGGACGTTCTCTTTCCTGCCCATAGTTAGGGGAAGGGTTATGGGATGGACGACAATTCAGCAAAGGAGCCCAGAAGGAGCCACTGCTGTAGGCCCTCTCCCTCCCCCCTCCGGCCTCTTATCTTAGGGCCCTCCTTAGCTCAAAGCCATCTCCCTGCTCTCCTTGCTCCCTCTCTTCACCCCCATTGGGTCCTTTCTCCACTTTCTGAAATTCCTTCCTTTCTAGCTGGAGATCCCCCACAGTGGGTCTGGTTCCCCTGCAGACTCCCTGTGGCTCCTCTTCTAAGACTCCCAAAGTGGTATCTTCAATAATCAGCCAGAGCAGGGCAGCCGGGTGACTCAGTGGATAAAGAACCTGGCCTGGAGACAGGAGGTCCTGGGTTCAATTCTGGCCTCAGACACTTCCTTGCTGTGTGACCTTAGGTAAGTCACCTAAGCCTAATAGTCCTTGCTGCTCTCTTTTGCCTTAGAACCCATCCTTGGTATCAATTTTAAGATAAGAAGGTAAGAGTTAAAAAAAATGTCAGCAAAAGGAAAAAGCTGTGGCATGTAATTGTGACGGAATACTGTGGTGCTCTAAGAGACGAGCAATAGGAGGCTTTCAGAAAATCCTGGGAAGACCTCCATGAACTGATGCAGAGTGAAGCAAGCAGAACCTGGAGAACATTGTATGCAGTAACAGCAACAATGTACCAGCTCAGCTGTGGAGGATTTAGCTACAATGGTGAGGGATGTGGGTGGTGAAAAATGATACTTATCCACCTCCGGGGAAAGAACCCATGGAAGGAATCTGACTAGATCAGAGTCAACTCTCACTTTATTTTTCCCTGAGGTTTTTTTTGGAGGGAGGAGGCGGGGGGGAGGTGGGGTAGGGAGCTGCATTCTCCTTTGTAACATGACTAATAGGAAATATATTTATATGATTGCACTTGTATGATCCAAAGCAAATTGTTTGCTTTCTCATTGAGGGAGAATTTGAAAAACAGCATTTTAAAAAACAAACATTAAGAATTTTTTAGATGTAAATGGAACTACACACCCATGTGTATATATAAATTAAAGAGAGAAAAAGTGAAGAAACCTAAGGAAAATAACGAATTCTATACAACTTTTAAAAATCTATTTTGGATAAATATTTTTCTTTTTCTTTTTTTTTTTAAACCCTCACCTTCTGTCTTGGAGTCAATACTGTGAATTGGCTCCAAGGCAGAAGAGTGGTCAGGGCTAGGCAATGGGGGTCAAGTGACTTGCCCAGGGTCACACAGCTGGGAAGTATCTGAGGCCAGATTTGTATTTTTATTTTTCTTGGAAAAAACAAAGTTTAGGTCTGACTGTGCCACTCCCTTATTCAATAAACTTGGCTCCCTATTACCTCCAGGCTTATATATAGGGTATTGCAAATGTCTTTACTAATCCAGGTTATTACAATGGCACCAAGGGTTTGGGGACACCCTTTGGCTGGTTTTTAAAGCCTTCCTAACCTTCCCTCTTTCTACCTTTCAGGCTTCTTACTCCTCCCACCCCCCACCACCAGGTAATCTACCTAGGAGGCTCCTTGCCTCCTTTACACACTGAATTCAGTCTCTCAGCTCTGGCTTTTCACAGGCTGCCTGGAATCTTTCCCTCCTCTTCATCAAGACTCAGCCAGCATCCCAGTCTCTCTCAGAGGCCTCTCTGAACAAATTCGTGCCTTCCTCTCCCTTATACTGTATGTGTTTCATAGGAGCATAGCTATCTGCAAGCTATCTCCCATTAAAATGTGTCGGGGGCAGCGAGGTGGTTCCCTGGGGTGAGAGATGGGAAGTCTTGGGTTCAAATTTGGCTTCAGATATTTCCTAGCTGAGTGGCCCTGGACAAGTCACTTAACCCTCCTTGCCCAGCCCCAGCCTTGGAAGCAATACCAGTTTTGATTCTAAGGAGGAAGGTGAGGGTTTAACAATTTGAGAACCTGCATCCCATGAGGGAAGGGGCTGTGTTTTGTCTTTCTTTCATTCCCAGGGCTCTGGGCCGCCCCTGGCCGATGGTCTGCCTAAGGTGCTCCCAAAGCCTCCTGGGCTTTTCTTAGCTCTTTTAGAAGACAGACAAACTGCCTGAGGACCAGCAGCGACTCTGCTCGGATCCCACCCGAAGAACCTTCCATCTCAGGGGCTTCTGTGCCCAGCTCTCCAAAGAGCATTTAGCCTTCTTTCGCTGCCTCTCCCTCGTCCCTGGCTCGAGGCCCTCATCGGACGGCCCCCAGCTTTCTGGAGACGGTTCCATCCGCTCCTCCCAGGCTCATCTCTGGCAGAGGCTCTTTTGCCCAACAACGACCCACCAGTGCCAGGCCTGGGGAGTGGGCAGGTATTCAGGTCCCAAGACTTTTCCGTTCTTCCCATTCAATGGAGAGGGGAGGCTGGGAGAGATCTCCCAGCTGGGGGGAGGGAGACTGGGTCCTCTCCTCAGAGACATTCACATGCAGATCAACTCAGTCCAGGTCTGAAAGGAGTTTCCTGGCACTTTACATAAGTATTTTGTATTTGTTTACCAGTCAAAGGATGGCTTCCTTCCGCTTCTTTGAAGGTGGAGGGAGAGGTTGGCTCCCTTTTCCACCTGGGGAAATTAGGGGCTGAAGGTTCCCTTATTTAAAAAAAAAGTTTTAAACCTTCTAGATTAGAATTAATACTGTGTTTTGGTTCCCAAACTGAAGAGTAGTCATGTCTAGGCTACAGGGGCTGTGACTTGCCCAAGGTCACACAGCTGGGGACTATCTGAGGTCACACGTGAACCTAGGACTTCTCATCTCCTGGGCTGGCTCTCCATCCACAGATCCACCCAGCTGCCCCATGGTTTCCCTTTTTTCTTTAAACCCTCACCTTCCATCTTGGAGTCTATACTGTGTATTGGTTCTAAGGGAGAAGAGCAGTAAGGGCTAGGCAATGGGGGTCAAGTGACTTGCCCAGAGTCACACAGCTAGGAAGTGTCTGAGGTCAGATTTGAACCCAGGACCTCCCATCTCTGGGCCTGACTCTCACTCCACTGAGCTACCCAGCTGCCCCTCCCCCCCACCCCTCCCACCCCGGTTTCTCCTGTTTAAGGGAGGGAGAAGTTAGAAGCACCAAGAGAAGACTTCACCTCCCAAGTGTATTAAGGTATAAAGCATTGATTAAGCTCCTACTATGTGCCTGGCACTAGGCTAAGTTCTGGAATATAAACACAAAGAGAAGCTCAAGGAGCTCCCAGCCTCATGAGGGAGAGAGATCCCTGGCAGACAACTATGGACAGCTATATACAGGCTAACTATACATTATATATATTTAACTATACATATCATTATACATATAAGCTATATACAGGATAACTAAGAAGTGGTTCCAAGGGGGGAAGGCATTAGAATTAAAGTCAGAGGGGCAGCTGGGTAGCTCAGTGGAGTGAGAGTCAGGCCTAGAGACAGGAGGTCCTGGGTTCAAATCTGGCCTCAGACACTTCCCAGCTGTGTGACCCTGGGCAAGTCACTTGACCCCCATTGCCCACCCTTACCACTCTTCCACCTATGAGACAATACACCGAAGAACAAGGGTTTAAAAAAAAATAAAATAAATAAAATAAAATAAAAAAGAATTAAAGTCGGAATGTAAGCTCTAGAGAGAAGGGGCTGTTTCCCACTGGGAGGTGGAAGGGGACTCCCAAAGGGCTGGGCGTCTCCGGGCCTGAGAGCCTCCCCAAGACTGCACAGCATCAGATTTAGAACCAGAAGGGACCTTAGGCTGGGCCATTAAGGCCATTTTATAGAGGAAGAAACTAAGGTCCAGATTTGGGGTGACTTGTCCAGGGTTCCAGAGTTAACAAGAAACTGGGTTAGATTCTGGATCCAGATCTCCCTGATTCCAAAGCCAGCACCCTCTCCACTAGGATCCATTTAGGAGTCCAGACTCTAGAACTACTTTGGATCACTCAGTTAGGTGTGCCTGGCCAGATCTCTTCAGACCCCTGAAACCTACCACTGAGGCTTGGGAGGTAGCATAAGGGTATTAGAGAAAGAGCCAGCCTAATGGAGAGAAAGATTATCCTCAGGGAGGAAGACCTGGATTCCAGTCCCAACTCCCACATATATTGGCTCTCTGACCCTCTAAGTACTCCAGGTAACTCCTATTGCTTTGCATTGGCAGAGGGAATCTCCACACTGGAAATTCCTTGAATGAAATCAAGAGTTTAGTTTAATATCAAAATACAGGGATCCTTTCTGCATGTGACTTTCCCCATCAGGGTTTCGACATATCATGGGTTGGCATAAGAAATTAAATGGGAATTTCTTGGGAGTTTTGGGGAAACTGCAGATGACACACAAAGGCCGGCAGAGAGCACAGAGAAAAATTTAGAAACTCAGAAATGCATAACATGTATGTATAATATTGTATAAGATCAAGATATTTTATCTTTTAATGTCAAAAATATACAGAATTCCTTTTAAAAGTTAAAATAACTAAAAAGTAAAACAAAAATTAAATTAAAAATAAAATAAGTTAAAAGCAAAAGTTGGCTGAAAAGGATGCAAAAGCCAATAGAGGACACACAAAGCCTGGAAATGTGGAGATAGCTTCAAAAGTTTAGTGACTCCTAAAAGCATAGAAGGTACCATAAACACCCCTAAAAGAAAAAGAAAAAAATTCAGACTTCTTCTCTGGGCCAAAGGGAGGGTCAAAAAATGTTACTTGGCTTTTCCAGATCCATGCCCCTAACCCCTGCAATAGAATACTCAGGGTATGTGATAGTGAGTAATATATTGTAACTTACACATACATACACATCACTTACAAAGCACCTCCCCCACAACAACTCGGTGAGGTAGATAGGACAATTTAGAGATGAGGAAGCGAAGGTCCTGAGAACAGAGAAGTGACCCTGCCAAAGTCACACAGGGAGCAAATGGCACAGCCACATCTGAAGCCACCATGCCAGGCTGGCTCTTTAAGGAGAGCTGGAGAGAGGGGGCACCCTTGGCAACCAGGGAGAAGGCGAGATTTCCAAAGGCTAAGCTTAAATCTCTCAAGGGAGGTGATGTGTGAAGGCAAGAGAGCTTTAGACGTAGGCTCTCTCTCCTCTTGCTGGAGGACCTGGTGGCTGGGAAAAATATCACAGAGTGGGAGGCCAAGGGAATTGGGGGAGGAGAGGAGAGGGATGAAGGAGAGGGGAAGAGAGAAGAGAAAGGAGGGAGAAAGAAAGAAAAACTGCACTGCTCCCCACTTGTTCAGCTTGGGTGAAGACAGGTGGGAAGCTTTGCATTCAGTCCTACAATCCGTTCTCCAGTGACCCCAGCATTTATTCAGTGTTCTCGGGTTCACAGGGCAGTGGGAAAACGAGGACAAAAGTGACACAGTCTTGCGCCCCAGAAGGTCTGTTGTTCATCTTTTGTTTTCCAAGAGGACTAGTGATGTCATGGGCTGATGTCTCAACTTGCACCTGAATCGGATTGAAGTGAAGCAGAGTTGCACAGTTGACAGCTTTCCTCTCTTTTCCAGATTCTGCTAGAGAAAGATGAGGAACCCAGACAAGTACCTACAAAGTATACTCTAAAGAAAAGACAGGGTCATTTTTTATCAGGAGGAGGAGGAGGGAAGGCACCCTGGCAACTGGGAGAATCAGGAACAGGCTTCATGTAGGCCGAGCCTTGAGGGAACTCGAGGTAATCCGTGGCTCCTTGCTTGGTACATATATTGTTCCAGTTTTCCTGGATGGGGGCTCTGAGCAGAGTGATCCAGGAAATCACTCATGGGATTTCTAGGTCCTTTGACATATGAATGTTTTTATGAATATATTATTGTGTCCATTTTTCAGATGAGAAGACTAAAGCTCAGACCCTGTCAGTGACCATACTGGGGGCCAGGACCCAGGGTTTTAGATTCAGTTGGTGCTCTTCCCCCTCTCCCAGGTAACCCTCCTTGGCATCCCCTGGATCCCCAGGGAGCATAGGGAGAGGGGAGGAGACAGGACCCAAGTGAGGAAGCCACCTTTGAAGTAGCTGCTCCCTCAGAATGGTGTGGGCTGGCTGACGTACATGGATGCCTGCCAGGTACATCCTCTGGGCCATTTCATGGTACATCGTGACCTTGGATGGGATTCCAGAAGAGAAGCTTGGCCTGCTTACTGCCCACCATTAACTCTCCCCAACTCCTCCCCACCCACCCACCTCAGGGACATCTTGTTCCCTTTTCTTAGACCACTTTGATCTGGACTTAGAGCTTCTGTCCTCCTTTTGCCGAGGGGGAAACCGAGGCTCAAAGATCTTCGGATCACCTAGTAGGAGGCAGAGACGGGGTTCAAAATGAAGCCTTCCTGACTCTCTCCCAGCCCTGGACTCTATCTAGAGTGAATAAACTGTTTAAGGCCCCCAACCTGTTGAGTTTGAGATGCCTTATGGGATATCCAGTTGGAGCTATTCATCAGGCAGCTGGTAATATGAGCCTGGAGCTCAGAGAGTGCGGAGGGCTGCCTCGATGGCTCTGAGAGTCACCTGTGTAGAGTTAAACCTGTAATTAAACCCACGGGTGCCAATAATATCAGGGGGGGGGGTAGAGAAAGAGCAGAGGGCTCTGGCTGGAGCCTTGGGGAGGGCTCCGTCCCCTGGGCCTTTGGGAAGCAGACAGATGGTTCCCCAAAGTTTTTTGTTTTTATAAGAAACAAAGCAACAGAAGAGAGCTGAGACAGAGGCAGGTCGGGCAGCCTGAGCTGGTGAAATCTTGGCCTGGAGAAGCTCCAGGCTGGTAGGGACTGAAGGATCTGAGGGAAGGAGCTCAAGAGCTAGAACTTCTCTGCCCTTCCCACCCCCACCCCCAACTCCACTAGCTGTTATTCTAGGCCACTCACCCTGGGGGAACCTTGTACCCCACTTTCTAGGAATTCTGCTTTTTTTAACCCTTCCCTTCTGTCCTAGAAGCAGTACTGAGGATTGATCCCAAGGCAGAGGAGCCCCAAGGGCTAGGCAATGGGTGGGGGTTAGTGACTTGCCTGGGGTTAGTTAGGAAGTGTCCGAGGTCAGATTTGAACCCAGGACCTCAGGTTTTTGAGCCTAGCTCTCAATCCACTGAGCCACCGGGCTAGCCCTTTTTTTTTTTTTTTTTATGTTTTTTTAAACCCTCACCTTCCGTCTTGGAGTCAATACTGTGTATTGGCTCCAAGGCAGAAAAGTGGTAAGGGTAGGCAATGGGGGTCAAGTGACTTGCCCAGGGTCACACAGCTGTAGGCTAGCACTTTTGAGGAATGGGGGTGGAGGCAGAGCAGGGGATGTTCTTTCTCTAATACCTGTGAGTCTCAGTAACTCATTAGTTTTGCTGTCCAAGTTGGGCACTGTGCGGTGGCCATTTTGTGTTGCCAGTCCTCTTCTTTCTCCAAGCATCATGCTGTATCAGGAAAACTTCCTCTCTGGGGCAGCTAGGTGGTACATTGGAGACAATGCTGGGCCTGGAGTCAGGAAGACGAGTTCAAATCGATCTTCAGAGCCTTACTGGTTGTATGACCCTGGGCAAGTCACTTTACTGTTTGCCTCAGTTTCGCCATCTATAAAATAAACTGGAGAAAGAAGTGGCAAACCTAGTTATTTGGCCATGGCCAAATCCCTTAACCCCGTTTGCCTCAGTTTCCTCATCTATAAAAGAAGCTGGAGAAGGAAATCACAAAACTAGTTGTATGACCCTGAGCAAGTCACTTCACCCTGTTGGTCTATGTTTCCTCGTCTGTAAAATGAGCTAGAGAAGAAAGGGCCGACCACTCCAGGATCTCTGCCTCGATGGAGTCATGATGAGTTGGACCTGGCGGCAAGGACTCAACAGCAGTCTTTCTCTCTAGGTCTACTCCACAAACTCTTGAACTGAGGAACAGTAGAATTTGGGGTGGCCCAAAAGGAAATTCCCAAAGCTGGGGCTGCCCAGGAAGCTACCCTACTCCAGCTAAGCCAAGTCCAAGGTCCCACTGCCCAAGAAATCTGAATCCTGCTCACCTTTCTGTAGGGGCTGGAGCTCCCTTCTCAGAACTCCGGGAAGCCCCAGAAGTGGCCATTGGCATGCTCTTCCCCATGGCTGTCACTGCTGCTTGGGAACAGGGAAACCTTGCCTCCCTAGGCTCCATCCCCTCCTGGCACCGCAGAGGGTGGTACTGGGGGAAGAAGATGGAATACTGGCGAGCCAGAGTCCTGGAGATGCCACTGGTCTGCTCCTTAGGTTGGCTTCCAATGGCTGCCTCCAGACAATGGCCCACGTTCTCTCATCTCTCTTCCAGGTGACGGGGGGAACTCAGGGAATTCTCTCCATCTAGCCCTTCTTTCTTTAAACCCTTACTTTCTGTCCTAGGAACAACTCTAAGACAGAAGGGCAAGGGCTAGGCAATGGGGGGGAAGTGACTTGCCCAGGGTCATGCAGCTAGGAGGTGTCTGAGGCCAAACACTGAGAGAGAAGGAAAAGAGACGGCAGCAGTATCAGGGACATAAGAACCCTTTCCTCTTCTCCTGGGTGAGCCCCCAGCCGAGGCTTCGGTTTCTGCACCTGTAAAATGGGGGCAGGAGTGAAGAGATGGCCTTTGGCCAGAATCCAGCTGGGGCCCGAAGCAGGATTTGACCCCGGATCTTCCTGCCACCAGCACTAGGATCCACAGTTCCCAGTTGCCCCCAGCAAAGGTGTCTCCCACTCCATTCCTCCTTGATTTCCTTCAGTGAAGCTGTCCCATTCCGTGGCCAGCCCAAGCCATCTCCCAACGCCCACGGCTGCCTTGTCCGTGTCTTATCTCTAAGAGATTCCAATGGCTTGGAGGGCTTCCACGGTGGCTTAGATCTCTGCTGGTGCCCACAAAGCCTTGACCATGGGAAGCAGTGGATAAATATTTACCGAACCAATAAACCCAAGGTCCCCTTCCTCCCCTCTTCCTCCTGGGATCCAGGCACCAGCTACTGCCCAGCCGCCTTCTCTGCCCACGGTCCTGCCTCAGTGGGTCCTGGGAGCTCTGAGGCTCAGGCTTCTTCCCCTTTCCTGCTCGCCACTTCCTTCCACTGCCAAAGCAGAGCTCATTAGCTTGCCCTTCCAGCCTACTCCTCCAGTGAACTTTCCCCTGAGTGCCAAAGGCACGGCTCCGACCCCTTACTTAGGTCCTCCCTCTTTGTCTTGGCTCAGTCATTTCAGTTGCATCTGACTCTTCCTGATCCCATTTGGGGTCTTCTTGGCAGAGATCCTGGAGTGGTCGCCATTTCCTTGTCCAGCTCATTCGTCAGATGTGGCATGTGTGCCCCTGGTGCTTCAACGATGCCGTAAACTCTCTAAAAGGATGGATTCTGGATTCATCCGCTGGATGGCGCGTCTCCCTCTGGGCACTAGTGGCCACGGCCACGGCAGCGAACAGGGACTGGGAGAGAGAAGCGTCCTTCTCCCCAAAGGACTTCTGAGGCGCCACTCCCCGTGTGAACGCCTTTTCTGGCGTAGCCATTTGGAGCTCTGCTTCTCCAGGGGGGGTCCAGATATGGCTCTTCCCAATGAAGCTGCTCCCTTTGATTCTCAGTAAAATGGAGGCGCCATTTTGTAAAGGGATCGCCCCACAGGGCTGCCATTTTGTAGCTCGTTGTCTCATTGTCTGAGGCTTGACCATCTGATCTGGGGGAAGAGGAAGCCATTCCTCCTGCTGTACATTCGTGACTTTTTGATCTTCCTTGACAGAAGGAATCAGTGAATAAACATTTATTAAGCCCCTGTTGTATGCCAGACACACATTGGGGATACAAAGAAAACCGCAAAAGGATCCTGACCTTCATAGTCTCAGGAGAAAGAAACACATACAATAAATAAAGGGGCGGGCATCCTGAGTCTAGTATGCCATGTCTGCATGAAAAGTGGTTGTTGGAGAGGCAGCTGGGTAGCTCAGTGGATGGAGAGCCGGGCCTAGAGACGGGAGGTCCTAGGTTCAAATCTGGCCTCGGACACTTCCCAGCTGTGTGACCCTGGGCAAGTCACTTGACCCCCATTGCCTACCCTTACCACTCTTCCACTTAGGAGCCAATACACAGAAGTTAAGGGTTTAAAAAAAAGAAAAGTGGTTGTTGGGGCAGTGAGGTGGCTCAGTGGATAGAGATCCAGGCAGGAAGCTGGGAGGGTCTGGGTTCCAATCTGGCCTCACATACTTCCTACCTGTGTGACCCGAGGCAAGTCTCAAGACAGAACGTAAGGCTTAAAAAGAGAGTCTTGTCTCAGCAGACCTGAGCACGTAGGGCACCTGTGCCCAGAGTAGGCACTCACTCAATATTGACTGACGGATTGTTCGCGCTTTTCCGCAGTGCCGGCTAGTGAAGGGGAAGAGCAGGGGGTGATAAGGCGGAGGAGAGGTTAACCTCAGCGCCCCTATTCGCTGGCAGAGCCGGGACGCCCATCCTTGCCCAGAACCTTGTTCTTTCTGGTGCCCAGAGTGGCTCCCCCTGTGTCCTTTGGCCCTTCTGTCTGGACCTGGAGGCCAAATCTGGAACAAACCAGAGGTGGTTCTAGAGTGCTCGGCCTTGGCGCCAAAGGGCGACGCATGGTAGACAGCCTGCTGCTTTTCTCAGGCACCGAGAGGTGGAAATGATCCTGGAGGGCATCCAGCCCCACACGCTCACTTCTTTCAAACCCCACTGGAGGTTTTAGAGAGCAGAGAAGGCTGTCCTCTCTCCTCCCTGCCCTCGAGGTACCCAGGAGGCCCTCCATCCCCTCCTCCCATCAGCACTCCCTTCCCCAAAGGATGGGCGCCTTTTGCTTCCTCCCCAACACTAGGATGAAGAAGCTCCCATGAAGGGAGCTGGACGACTTGCTTCAGAGGCTTCCATGATCTCATCCCTTGGAAGATGCCCAACGTCCCGGGCAAGGTAAGGCAGGCCTGCAGGCTGGCTTTATGGGTGAGCCCGAACATCCAGCAGGATCTAGCCCCGCTGACCTCCAGCACGCTAACAAGCCGCCCTCAGGATCGGGCAAAGGCCAGGCCGACGCTGGGAGCGGCCGCCATCTTATTCCCAAGACTGCCTGCCAGAGCCCTTCCCTCCACCCATCTCCCTGCCCTGCCTTTGGGGGCCAACGAGGCTCTGCCTCGAGCAGAGAACCTGCTGCTGGTGGGACGCCGTTCTCTCTGAGGAAAGGCAAAGTCTCCCCAAGAATCCCGGGGCCGGTTCCTCCCAGTGCTGGGCTGAGGCATTCTGGGACCCGGGTCACGTTGGACAATGGCGTTCTTCACTCCTCCAAAGGACCGATTGTACAGAGATGCCTTTGAGGCTCCCCTGGCTCATGGAGGCAGCTTAGGAGAAAGAGCCTAGCGTGGGAGCTGGGGCATTGTTGTCGTCATCGTTATCGTTGTCGTCATTATTGTTGTTGTTGTTGTTGTCATCATCGTCATCATCATCATCATTATCATTGTTGTTGTTGTTGTTATTGTGATTGTGATTATTATTATTGTCATTGTCATCGTCGTCGTCATCATCATCATCATCATCATCATCATCATTATTATCTGACATTTCTAGAAGGCTTTCCAGGCTGGCCCATATTATCTTTCTTGACCTCGAAGGCTCTAGTGGTGGATGCTGTAATGATTCCTGTCTTTCAGAGGAGAGAATTAAGATAAGAAAGCATTTCTCTTTTAAAAAGGCTTCTTGTACATGTGCGGGTGGGACCAAATGGTTTTTAAGGCAGTGTGGTATAGTGGAAAGAGCCACAGATTTGGAGGAGTCAGAAGAGCTGGCCTCGAACCCTGGACTTACTGGCCGTGCAACCCTGGGCAAGTCATTTGAGTTCCTAATCAAGGATTGATGGAGACGCCTCCTGAACTCGGTCCCCAGCCTGGGAGGGCAGGCGTGGGAGAGCTGGACTCGCGGCACTCTTCCTTTCCCCAGGAGGGTCTCTGGGGAAGGGGTCCTGGTGAGGGGGCCCCGTGCCTGGTCCGCCACCTTTGGCCCCATCCCCTCTACCTGCAGGCTCTGTACACAGCTCCTTCCCTTAGATCACGGCTCACATTTTTAAAACTGCTTGGTTAGAGATAGGAGGTCCCGGGTTCAAATGTGGCCTCAGACACTTCCCAGTTGTGTGACCCTGGACAAGTCACCTAACCACCATTGCCCGGCCCTTATGGCTCTTCTGCCTTGGGAGGGTCTAAACAAAAAACGTGCCAGCTCGCCCCTCGGCCACCTCACTCATCCTGGCCCCTCGCTGCTATGGGCACTGCTCCAGCCCTGGCCTCTCTCTTGGGCTCCAGCTGCCTGCTGGAAGCGCCTGTCTGGGTGCTCCCCCAGCCCCATCTGCAAATGGGGATAGAAATGGCTGCCTCGCTGGTCTGGCTTGGAGGCAGGAGGGACCCCCGAGGCCGTCTGCCCCAACCTTCTCTTTGCCCATTTTACAGACAGGGAAACCGAGTTCCGGAGAAGCCCAAAGTCCCCCGTGCTGAGAGTGGCCAAGCTGGGGTGCAAACCCGAGCTTTCCACGCCTTGACGCTGCCTCGGTGGGGCAGAATGTTGGTTCTGCACAAATATGGGCTGAGAGAGTTAAACACAGGCTTGGCACAGTCCGGACGTGGCTCTGGGCTCTGGGGAGCCACGAAAGCTGCGAGGATGGTCCGGACAACCCCAGAGCCAGGCGGGCTGGAGCCAAAGGCTTGGAGAGAGGTCTCCAGTGGAGTGCCGCAGGGATCTGTCCGAGGCTCTCTCCCCTGGGCGGTTGGCAGTCTTTCTCTTTTTAAATTCAGCCTTGGAGTCAGAGAGTCCCGGGTTCAGGTCTCGCCACGCTTGTTTAGCACCTCTGTGACTCTGGGTGAGTCCCTTCTCTCTGGGCGCCGGTGGGGACGGAGGGGGTGGATTGTAAGGGGCCGTCTAGGATGGACAAACAGGACCTCATTTGATCCTCACCCCGGGAGGGGGAAATGCTTTTACTGTCCCCATTTTACAGATGAGGAAACTTGGCAGTACCAGACAGAGGGTAAATGACTTGCCCAGGGCCAGAGTGCTCGCGAGGCTCCAGGGCCAGAGCAGAACTTGGGTCTTCCGGACTCCAAACCCAATTGGCTTCCGATCTGTTGGATGGAAACCTGGCGGCCGTCTAGGGAATGGCGGCTCCAGGGCGGCGCAGGAAGGAGCCCCCCTCGGGCCTGGGCGGGAATCCCAGCTCTGCCGCTCACTACTTGGGAGGCCTCGGCCAGTCCTTGGCCTCAGTCTTCCCCTCTGGAGGCCCTGAGCTCCCTCCCAGCTCTCGGGCTGGCCATGGTGCCTTTCCCAAGAATTCCCACTGGAGGGAGCGCGAGGGTCACGGAGAAACCCGAAGCCAAAGGCTCTGAGACCGCCTAACCCGCTCCTTTCCGGAGGAGGAAACCGAGGCCCAGGGCAGGGACCGGCCCAAGGTCACACAGACGGGCGACCAGTCGGGGTGGGAGGCTGCACCCCCTCCCACCCTCTCGGGCTGGGACTTGGCATCAGGACCTGCCGAGGGAGAGCCTCGATGGAATCGGCTGTTCTCTGTGGGATGGCGGGGGCCCCCTCTGAGAAGCGGGGACCCCCCGGGGCGGAGGGCTGCCTGGGCCGCCCCGCTGTCCCGCCATGCATCAGGGGATGCTGAGCGGCTCTCACTGAGACCCGCGAAGGCGTACTTAGGGAGAGGCCCAGAAAGGGGGGGGGAGAGGGAGGGAGGGAGGGAGGGAGACAGACAGACAGACAGAGAGATGGAGAGAGAGAGAGGAAGAGGGAGGGAGGGAGGGAGGGAGAGAGAGAGAGAGAGAGAGAGAGAGAGAGAGAGAGAGTTTTATTAAAGTCAAATGCTTCTTATAAGTATTTCCCAGAAATCTTTAGTATACATAAACCTCTATCATCATGCCAATAAATTGATATCCTCTGACAATACCAGGGTGAAAATCGGCAGCATTTCAATTCAGAACATTAATAACAGATAATTTTTCAAATAAACAAGTTGTAGCTTAGGATGTGGGGAAAATCCTCAATGAAGGTTTTTCGAACTGTCAAAACTTTGAAAGTGTTTCTGGAGTTTCTAATTCAAATTGAATACTTTTTATACTAAAAATTACATTTTGATCTATTATTTTTACAGAAAACAAATTTTCAACATAAGTTGAAACATTAGCTTGATTCCCTCCCCCTTTCTCTTGAATTCAGCCAGTGAGGGAAATAGTTAGTTAAAGCTGGGAAATCATTTGTCACTTTAATTTTCGGTTTTCTAAAAGTGAACTTGTCTGTTGAACCAAGTTTTAGAATTTCCAACGTTAAGAGCTGGAACTCAGGAAGTCTGTCAGAAATTAGAAATTTCTCTCTCTCTCTCTCTCTCTCTCTCTCTCTCT
>NC_058133.1:510709834-510765257 GCF_016433145.1 Gracilinanus agilis | reverse complement strand
GGAGAGGAGGGAGGGAGGGAGGGAGGATGGGAGGGAGAGGGGGAAGATAGAGTAGAGGCAGTGGAGGAAAGGAGAGAGGGAGGGAGGGAGAGGAGGAGGGAGGGAAAGCCGAGGACTGGCGGGGCCCCGAGTGACGGGTTGCCAGGAGATGCAGACAAAGCCAGATGGGCCTCACTGGCGGATGGAAAAGCTGAGCGGGAAGTGGCAGGAGTGGAAACCGCCTGGGAGACCGAAACACAGGAAGCTCGGTCTCCATGGGGACGCGGCTGTTTCAGGAAAGGGAGCAGCCCGGCCCCCCGGGGATGAAGTCCCCGAGCCCGGTAGCCACACCCAGCGGGAAGGTCTGGGCCCCGCTGGCCAGACCCCGCCCCCCCCCCCCCAGCTCTTTGGCAAACACTCCTCTCCCCCACTCGGGCTTTCCCTCCCCACTTTCGACAGTCACGCCCAAAGGGGGTGTCCCGGCCCCCAGGTACAGCTCCTCGCCCGCGGAGTGAAGGGGCGTCCTCACGAGGGCCACGTGACGCCCCAGAACCCCAGCCCCTGGGCACGGGGGGGGGGGGGCCTGGAGATGATTCCTTCTGCGGAGTGAGTGAATGTGAGCCCCGGACGCCGCCCAGGATCTGGCTGCCGAGGCTTCCCACCATGCCAGGCTGCCTCTCAGAGCGTTGCTTCTTTCCCGTTGCCTCAGGCCAGCGCTGCCCCCTAACCTGCCTCTAACCAGCCGCCGGGGGTCTGGCCCCCAGGCGGGGTTAACTGGGAGAGCACGAGTCTGTCCTTCCTTCTCTGAAGTCATATTTAGTGGTTCCTGTGTACCTGGCATCTCTCCCTTTGGATGGCAAACTCCTGGAGGCCAGGCCTTTTGTACTGACCTCAGTTACCCATTTCTGGGCCAGGAAGCGCATAATAGGCATAAAAATAATAGGCGATCGTTCAGTCAGTACTAATTAACTGAATAAATGGATCCATGGATGGATCGATAGACAAATGGGCCGATGGATGGAACTCGAATTCAGGTCCTCTGAGTTTCCTCTATATGACACTCCTTGTCTACAGACACTAAACCCTGAGTTCAACTCCTGCCTCAAGCATGGTCTAACTGTATGACCTTAGGCAAGTCCTTTAATCTTTGTTTGCTTTTAGTTTTCTCACCTGTAAAATGGGAATAATAATGGCACCAACTCCCAGTGAGAATCAAGTGGGATAATGAGTGTAAAATGCTTTGGAAACCCCAAAGCAATCACCACGGAAACAGTAGCTATTATTGTTATTGTTATTGTTATTTTTTAAGCCTTCACCTTCTTCTTGGAGTCTATACTGTGTATTGGCTCCTAGGTGGAAGAGTGATAAGGGTAGGCAATGGGGGTCAAGTGACTTGCCCAGGGTCACACAGCTGGGAAGTGGCTGAGGCCAGATTTGAATCCAGGACCTCCCATCTCTAGGCTTGGCTCTCCATCCACTGAGCTACCCAGCCGTGCTATTATTGTTATCGGGGCAGCTAAAGAGGCCGGTGGACGAGCCGCTGGAGTCAGGAAGACCTGAGATCTAATATAGCCTCAGACGCTGCTAATTGTGTGATCTTCGGCAAATCACTTTACCCTGTTTGCCTCAGTTTCCTTATCTGTAAAGTGAGCTGGAGAAGGAATGGCCACCCTCTCCAGTGTCCCTGCCAAGAAAACCCCCAGTGGGCTCCCAAGGAGCCAGGCAGGACTGCAACGAGCGCACGCCACCATAATAGCATTAGTATTGCTATATTGGCATGTTTGCCTAAGCTGGCTGGCTCCGGAGCCCCACGGAGATCCGGAGGGTCACGCAGGGGCAGAGCCGCGCCTAGGCTGGGGGGGAGGGGCTGCCGGCCGTCGGGCTCCTCGGAACAGCCGGCTTGGTCAGCACTTCCCGGGCAAACAGCTCCTGGATGGGGAGAGCCGGGCTTTTTCCCGGAAGAAAGATGCCCCTCCTTCCTTTTTCCGGAGGCCGAAGTGGGGGAGGGGAGTCCTTCCCCCGCCTCGGGCTCAGCCCGGGTGCCCCGTCCGGCCGACCAGGGAAGGCTCCCGGGCGGGGGTGGGGGGCAGGAATCTCTCAGGAAATGAAGACGACCTGAAGCCCGAGACCCCCACCGAGGGGAAAAGCCCCGAAGGAGGACGGGGAGGTAGAGGGAGGAGGCGCGCGCGGAGGGATTTCTCGGCGTGCGCGAGCCCGGCGTGCGTGCGTGCGTGCGTCCCTGCCCAGCGGACCGAAGCCGCTCCGGGGACGGACGTCGGACGTCGTCCCGCCGAGTTGGCTGGAGGATGGCCCGCTGCGAGCCTGTGGGCGGGAGCAGCCGCGGAGGACTCGCCCCCTTCCCCCGGGGGTCTCGGCCTCCCTCGGAGCCTCGTCCCCGGTGGTTTCCCGGGAGGCTTTTCTCCGCCCCCAAACAGACAGACAAAGAGCTCCGGAGCTCTCCGCCCCCGGATCTGCGGGGCTTGGAAAGGGCGCGGATTGTCTGGGCCCGAGGGAAGTGCACAGACCCCCACCGGAGGAATCGGGGGAGAAAGTCTTGGGAATCCCCCCCCCCTTAGGGTTGCCTGACCTTGGCCCAGTGGAGTCTGTAGCAAAGGGGCGGCCTCGCCCCGATCCCCCAAGTCAGGCTGGCCGCAGGGCCAGGACTGTGCCTTCTGAGCTAACAGCCATAGCCAGCCATTAGACACGGGCAGAGCCCTGGGCTTGGCCTCGGAAAGACTCTTCTCCAGCCAGACGGGCCAAACCCCTCACTGGACAGATGAGGAAACTGAGGCACAGGAAAGCGGAAGTGGCCTACCCAGGTCACAGGGTGCCTCCTTGGTCCTGCACCCACTTTTCCTTGGGGTCAATCAACCCCTCCATAGTCACTAAGCATGTGCTGCCATCGGTGGTGTGCCAGACTCTGCCCACAAGGAGCCTCCTTCCCACCAGCCTGCCCACACATGCCCCCAAAACGCCTGGCAAATATTTTGGTGGAGGACAGCGTGGGGAGGGGCAGAGATGAGGGGGGAGGCGGCACCTCGAACTTGGATAGAAACTGGCAAAAGGGAGAAGGGAGGGCACTCCAGGCACAGGCACAGCCAGAGAAATGGACTTGGTGCCTGAGGAACTGGGTTCAAAGCCCTTCTCTCCCATTCGCCAATTGTGGGATCTTGGGAAGATCTCGGCCTCAGTCTCCTACTCTGTAAAATGGGAACGACCTCCAAGTTCTAAATCTCTGGTCCCAGGACTCCAAGCTCAGGTGTTATGAAAACTTGGGGATGCTTTGGGGACTTTGTGAATGTCCCCAGTCAAGAGTTAATCCATCAGCGGACATTTATTAAGCACCTGCTATTGCTAGGCGGCTAGGTGGAGCAGTGGATAGAAAGCCTGCTCTGGAGTCAGGAAGGCTCATCTTCATGAGTTCAAATTTGGCCTCAGACACTTAGTAACTGTGTGACCCTGGGCAAGTCACTTCGCCCTGTTTGCCTCCGTTTCCTCATCTGTGAAATGAATTGGAGAAGGAAACGACAGAGCACTCCAGCATCTTTGCCAAGAGAACCCCAAATAGAGTCATGAAGAATCGGGGGGGGGGGGGAGGACTGAACTGGACAATCCAATTCTCCAAAGGTGCTTTAACCACTGAAGGCCCGCCATCTTCCCAGGCTCACAAACCCAACGCCAACTTTGTCTTCTCATCACATCTTGGCATCTCACGTAGAAGCCCTTCTCTCTCCCCCTCGGGTACCCTTGGGGTTAGCACCCTTGTCTGGAGGGTGGGCACAGCCCCCTGAATGGGCTCCCCCACCCAAGTGTCTCCCCATCAATGGGAGACGGACTGGGACCGAGGCAGGCTGGTCCTGGCCATCATGAGAACTTTTGAATGCCCTCTTGTTTCTCTCTCTCTCTTTAAAAACCCTTAACTGCTATCTCAAAAGAGCCATAAGGGCCAGGCAATGGGAGTTCAGTGACTTGCCCAGGGTCACCCAGCTAGGAAGTGTCCGAGGTTAGATTTGAACCCAGGTTCTCTCCACTCCAGGTCTGGTACTTTATTCACTGTGCTACCTATCTGTCCCTGGGTTCTATTTCTTGCACACAGAGATGATGGTCAAAGGAATCCCCACCCCAGAGAGTTCTTTGAGGGCCTGGGTCTAAGTATGTATTAAGGTAGAATGGAGAGATTTCTAGTTCAGAGGACCTGGGTTCAAATCTTACCTCAACCACAAAATACCTCTATGACCCTAGACCAGTCACTTCCCGTCTCTATGCCTCAGTTTCTTCCTCTGTAAAATGAGGCTAGACTCCATGGCTTCTAAGAGCCCTTCTTGCTCTAGAGTACAAGGGTCCTGCTGCCATCGAGGCTCCTGGCACCAATGGATTGGCACGATCATGACTGTCCGTGTGAGGCCTCTGCTTGTGTTTCCTGAAGGCTGGACACGGCATGGGAAGGCAGCTCCTCCCTCCCTGCCCATCAGAGGTAGCCCTCTTACTGGGAACCAGGACACCTGGGTTTAGTCACGACCACTTGTCTGACCTCCTTGGCTAAGTTCCTTCTTCTCATGTGTGTCTATAAGCTGTGGTTTTGAACCTCTTCTTCTTATGGTGTCTATTCTTTCCTCTAGTTTGTTAGATGATGATTATATATTATAACACATATTATTACATATCGTATATACTATTTAGTAACTGGGCATATCATAACTAAATGAGGAACTTGAATGATTAGTTAGAGGCTGCCACTAAAAGTAACTGAATTTCTCAGAAAATCTCTAGATTGGCTCGGCGCAGTTGGCCAGCTCGGCGCACAGCCAGGGCTAAACTTTTACTATTAATCAGGAACTACGGCCCTCAAGGACTCAGGAGTGGCAGGATCTCCCCTTGGACTGAAGAAAGAGAAATGGCACCGTTCTGAATGGCGTGACCACGCGAGGGCTCCTGATGGCTCCGTAGACTCCGTGGTTTCAGGAGCTAATGGACGCTGGCCTTCCAGAGTGATCTTTTTTTTTTTTAAGTTTTTTTTTTTTTAAACCCTTGTACTTCGGTGTATTGTCTCATAGGTGGAAGAGCGGTAAGGGTGGGCAATGGGGGTCAAGTGACTTGCCCAGGGTCACCCAGCTGGGAAGTGGCTGAGGCCGGGTTTGACCCCAGGACCTCCTGTCTCTAGGCCTGACTCTCACTCCACTGAGCTACCCAGCTGCCCCCCAGAGTGATCTTTTAACAAGTAGACGAGGGAAATCAATATCCAGCTGCTGCTCAGCCCGGTGTGGTGGGAGGGGGAGGCTCAAAAGGCTTTTAAAAATGGCGGAGGGGGCAGCTGGGTAGCTCAGTGGATGGAGAGTCAGGCCTAGAGATGGGAGGTTCTGGGTTCAAATCTGGCCTCAGCCACTTCCCAGCTGTGTGACCCTGGGCAAGTCACTTGACCCCCATTGCCCACCCTTACCGCTCTTCCACCTATGAGACAATACACCGAAGTACAAGGGTTAAAAAAAAAAAAAAAAAAAAGAACAACTGAAAGGGAGCAGATAGGTGGCTCAGTCTAGAGACAAAAGGTTCTGGGTTCAAATCTGGCCTCAGACACTTCCCAGCTGTGTGGCCCTGGGCAAGTCACTTTGCCCCCATTGCCTACCCTCACCACTCTTCTGCCTTGGAGCCAATACACAGTATTGACTCCAAGATGGAAGGTGAGGGTTTAAAAAAATGGTGGAAACTTTTTACGTGTAATTGGGGAAAAAAGAAAAATTAACCCCCCATTATATTGTTTATATGTATGTATAGGCATGTGCACATGTACATATATGTATATATTTCAACCGTATATATGTGTGTGTGTGTGTGATGTAAGTGGCAAACTAGAGCACCACCATGACAGTCTGGGGCAAGATCTTCCCAAATGGAGCGTTTCCAGTCAAAGGGCACAATGGAGGGCTCGCTTGCTTCTTCCGCTGGATAGAACTGGAAAGCTCCTGGAGTGGTGGCTGGAGCGGGCAGGCCAGCGGAGCACTTTCCCTCCGTTTCTGATGGCCGAGGCCTATTCCTCGGTGTTTCTGGGAGGACGAGGCGACGTCAACAATGATTCTAGCCTGAGTCTGTAGCTAAATGGCCACAATTACTCGAGTTTACTACTTGTAACTCTATTTTTAAAATTTTATTTAATTCATTGATTCAGAATATTTCTCCACGGTTCCAGGATTCACGTTCTTTCCCTCCCCTCCTCCCCCATAGCTGACAAGTAATTCCACTGGGTTTTACGTGTGTCATTGATCCAGACCTATTTCCATAGTATTCACATTTGCATTAGGGTGATCGCTTAGAGCAGTGATGGCAAACCACCGGCACACATAGCCATTTATTTTTATTTATTTAAAACCCTCACCTTCCATCTTGGAGTCAACACTGTGTATTGGCTTGCCCAGGGTCATCTAGCTGGGAAGTGGCTGAGGCCAGATTTGAACCCAGGACCTCCTGTCTCTAGGCCTGACTCTCCATCCACTGAGCTACCCAGCTGCCCCCTTTGGCGAATTTTGACACACCGAGCTCAAAAGGTTGCCCGTCGCTGTCTTAAGAGTCTGCGTCCCCCATCACGTCCCCATCGACCCATGGGATCAAGCAGCTGTTTTCTTCTGTGACTCGTAACTCTACATTGCCCGAGAGGAAAAGGGGAGAGATTCTAGGCCTCGTGGAATTTCCTGGGCAGGATCCTGGCCCTGGTCCGGGTCGCCCCTGGGAATCTCCGCAGCAGCACGTGGCCTCTCGGCGTCGGAGTCCTTCTCTGGTGGCCGTCTAACTACCGTCTCGGTCAAGGGGGAACGGCGGCATCTGAGCAAGCCTTAGCAGGGCTTTGCATGGGGAGGGGTCCGAAGAGAGACGCCAATCACAGGGACAAAGACCCGTCTCAGTGTAGCAGAACAGAAGGGGCTTCCCAGCAGGCCGTGAAGAGAACCAAGAGGCCCAGGATGACAGGATGCTCTACGGAGGAAACCTTGACCCCCGGGGCTGGTGCATCGACCCAGGGCCGAGAAAACCAGGTCCTCCGGGGAGTTCTGCTGATGGGCGGGATAGCTCAAAGGGTCAAAGTTCTCACGCTGGGGGTTCTTCAAGCCTGTTTTGTGACCGTAGCACATTCGGGGACAAGACCCGGAGCAACTTCTCAGGAACCAAGAGCTCGCTGAAATGACGTTACTGTTAGTGGCAGCCTCTAAGGAACCGCTCAAGTTCATCGGTTAGTTATAATATACAGAGTTACGATATAGCATATAGGATACATAATAATATTACACGTTATATTATAATATTGTTGTATATTATAATATAGAATATTTGCATATATTATATATCTTTATACAATATATATGTTATAACATATAATAATCATTTAATTTCCTCCTCTAACTGGAGGAAAGAATAGAAACGTAAGAAGAAGAGGTCAAACATGGGTTCGAAAGCTCAGCTTCTACGCAAGTGGGAAGACTTAATGCACACTTAAGAACGTCAGATTAGGAGCTCACAATTCAAAGAATTTTACCTGTTACATGATAAAGGCCTAACTTGGAAAACGATTAATATTGTCAAGGGGCAGCTGGGTAACAACACGGTAGATGGAGCAGGAAGCTTGGAGTCGGGAAGACTCGGGTTCAAATCTGGCCTCAGACACTTCCTGGCGGTGTGACCCCGACTGCCCAGCCCTTGGCCTTCTCTCTTAGAGGTGTTACCAAGACAGAAAGTAAGGGCTTTTCTTTTTCTTTCTTTCTTTTTTTTTTTAAACCCTCACCTTCCATCTTGGAGTCAATACTATGTATTGGCTCCAAGGCAGAAGAGCTGTAAGGGTGGGCCATGGGGGTCAAGTGACTTGCCCAGGGTCACACGGCTGGGAAGTGTCTGAGGCCGGATTTGAACCCAGGACCTCCCGTCTCTAGGCCTGGCTCTCCATCCACTGAGCTACCCAGCTGCCCCCCTTCCTACCCATCTTTCACCAGGCCCCCACCCAAGATGATTTTCCTTAATCGTCGCTCTGAGTCCCCTTCCTCAATCAATTCCACTTGTTCCCTAATTCCTCTCAGAGAAAAGACAACCCCTCTTCACCCTTCGAAGCCCTGCATCCACTGACCTCAATCTTCCTTTCTGAGCTCATTCTCCATTGTGACCTTTCTCACCATTTGTGGTCCAGCCAAGTAGGCCTTTCTGCTCCCCCCCCCGCTCCAGCACTCATTCCTTCTTCGGCCTTGGCACTGGTTGCCCCCCTCCCCATTCCTGGAACACACATTTCCCAGCCCCCCTTTCAGGAGCCTCCCAACCCTTCCTGAAATGCAGGCTGTCCCCCACTTCCTTTCTCAGACTCCATCCTGCCTCCGTCCTCGGAACGCACGCCTTCCCCACCTCCATCTCTTAGAATATCTCCCTTCTCGGCCTCCGGGAAGCTCTGGCTTCATCACGAAGCTTCTTTGCTGGGCCCCCCCATGACCTCCTGTTTCTTGGCTATTTCCGCCTCTACGTGCAGTCCGCCCGTTGCCTCCCCCAATAGACTGGACACGTTTGAAGGCAGGGACTCTTTTCCACGGTTTCTCCAGTGCCCGGCACAGGGTCGGCCCTTAGTGGATGTTGGTTGGCTGACTGGGTGAAGGCCCTGCTGGAGGAGACCCTCGCCCACCAAAGCCCTCCCTGGCCTAGCCCGAGAGGTCCCGCGGGGCTCCCCATCACTGCACTCCTCCCTCCTGGAGACCCAAGGAGCGGCCCTGGCTTCCCAGAGCCCCAGGAAGGGCAGCCGTGGATTTCTCAGGATCCCCCAGCTTGTGGGGAGGCCGGGTTTGACCCTGGACCTTTGCAGACAGCCAGACAGTGAAACCTTGACTTTGCGTTAGTGGAAATTTGGGTTCGTTGGTCTTAACATCAAGATCCATGATAGACAATTCCTGTGGACGTTTAGGGGACTTGAGAACTACATTTCCCATGATTCAGCGGGCTTCCTGCCCTTACGTGGTGACGTGAGCCAACGTCAAGCGGAGCTTAATAGAGAGAACTTGACTGGGACGCTCTCTTGCGAAAGGAGCAGCCAGGTGGGCCGAAGGTAATGGCGGGCGATCAGAATGAGATCTTAGCAGGCTTAAGTACCAATATGGATTACAATAAACTATTAATATTATTGGATAGATCCATCGATATCAATTTTATTTGTAACAACTTCAGCTGGCAAGTTTCTGGGGGGGTCCCCAGCCTGGATGGGAGCTTGAAAGCCCCCCTCCCCAGGGGTCAGCTCAGCCCCACCGGCCTCCCGCTTTTCTTGCTCTGGACCCCAATTGAAAACATGTCTTTCTCCATCTCCCTAATCCCTGCAGGTACCCTGCCTCAGGAGCCTGGGGATTCTCCCTGGGAAGGAAGATCTCCAGACTCATCCCATGGACCAGGCTCCTACTCCTAGTGCCTGTGACATCATCGGCTCCCCCCAGGCCCCTGTGACCTCACTGTCTGCAAGGCCCAGCCCAGTTGGGCTCCTGGGCCCCCACCAAGTTCATGGCCACTTGCCTCAGACCATCTACAAGAGGCAGAGGGGTAGATGTCCTCTCCCTTATCGTTAAATCCGGAAGCTGCCTCCAGCACTGAAAATGGAAACTCCGAGACCACCATAAACAGTGAGAATGATCTAAAAGAACCCCAAGAGAGCATCCTCTCCACAAGCAGTTCAGAAGGGTCCCAGGGAGCTTTGTTTTTCCCAAGAAAGTCTTATCCTGATTCCAAGGACTCTCTCAGTGAAGGTGGCTCTTTAGCATCCCAGAATGACCCACAGGATCCATCCGAGATCCCGGTGCAGGACACGGCATCGGAGGACCAGTTCACGAATTCATCTTCGGATACCCAACTTGAGAGTTCGTTGTCAGAGCAACAATTCCAGAGTCAAGCATCAGGGAGCCAGTTCCAGAGTCCGGTTTCAGGGGGCCCCCTCCAGAGTAAGATATCAGAGGGCGAGGTCCAGAGCCCACTGTCGGAGAGCCAGTTCCACACCACGACATCGGAGAATGAACTTGAGGATGACGTGCCGGAGGAGTCCGAGACCGAGAGCCCCCGGCTAGCCCAGAGCTACACGGAGGAGCCCTCTCAGTTCTCCTTGGAGGAGCACATCACCTCCCCGACCTCCGGCAGCCAAGTCTCGCTCATCTTCGAGAGGCCCGAAGAGACTACTGTCCTGCGGCCCAGCCCCAACCTGCGCAACAGGAGCAGCCAGCTGGCTGTGCGACACCCCTCCGTCCCTCACTCCAGCTCTTGCCTGCTCAGTGAGGAGAATGTCAGCTACATGCGGTCCATCACCAGTCTTGTGGGGGGCGGCGAAGGGCCCATCCGTTCTCTGTCCGACATCTTGGTTTGGACGGAGACGGCCATCGGCACGGCCACCGGGTTTCTGGACTCCAGCCGGACGTCTGTGTCCGATGTGCTGCATGGTACGGGGACTGCCCTCCGGTCGATGACCAGCCTGCTGGGCGGGGCGCGCACCATTCTGACCACCGGGCTCTTGACCAGAACTAGTTCCGTGCTTCGGACGATGACCCATCTGATAGGAACCATCGAGAGAAGAACCGTGGAGGGCCTCCGCTCCGCCTTCCGCTTTATGACTAGCCATAGCTCTCCAAGAAGGAATAATAACTCCAGGCCATCATGCCCTGACTAAGATCTCCCAGGAGCCGGGGGGCCAAGGTGGCTGGCACCACGGCCCCCCGCCAGCCCCTCGCCTCACCCCCTACCATCCACTCCCCCATCCGTAGCCAGGACCTCTTTTTCTTAGACCAGGCAAATAAATCAGCAACGCCCGTTTATTTTTTAAGCCCCTGCCTTGTCCCTTGTCCCAGCGCTGGGGCTGAGGGGGCGGGAGCAGGGGTTATGGTTGCCTGGGGGAAATGGGATGGAGCCCGTTGGCAGGAAGGCCTGGGCCCACCTGAGGTAAGTTAGGGAGGCCCGAGACCACGCCCTGGCAAAGCCTTGGACCAAGGCAAGAGCAAGAAATCCCCCAGGAAGGGGAGATGGGGGTGTGAGGGGCACGGCCCAGCGAGAGCCGAGGTCCAAGCAGCTGAGACAGAGACAGAGAGAGACAGAGAGAGAGAGAGAGGGGAAGGGGAGAGAGAGAGAGAGAGAAAGAGAGAGAGAGAGAGAGGCAGAGAGAAAGAGACAGAAACAGTTTCCTACCTCCAGGCTCCAGGGTGGTGATGGCAGGCACGCTCTGCCAGCTGGGTGAATTTGGACTCAGAAGATGCGGGTTCGAATCGGACGTGGTGTCCTGGAGCAAGTCCTTTCCTACAGATCTCACCTTCTTCCTCTGTAGAGCAAGAGCGAGCGAGGGACTGTTCGATATGAACGCATGAAGGCGTGCTCGGCGCTGTCTTTCCCTGACGGGATTCTCGTGGCGTGCACGGAAGAACACGGGTCTCTGAGAAGGGCTCCGGAGGTTTCGCCCTACCCGAGGAGCCCCAGGGCTTAGCCAGAAACAGGCCCACGATCTGGCCCGAAAACACCAGAAAGATGGGAGCCGCCTACCAGGGACGACGTGCTGTCTCTGCCACATGGTGGTCCGTCTCTCGGAAAGGGTGACAGAAGGTGGGAGGTGGGTACTTTGGTTGGTAAAGAAGACCCGAGTTCAAATTCGACCTCAGACACTCGCTAGCTGTGTGACCCTGGGCAAGTCACTTAACCCTCATTGCCTAGCCCTTTCCTTGGAATCTTTACTTAGCATCAATTCTAAGACAGAAGGTAAGAGTTCAAAAACAAACAACTGTGCCAACTTTCGTGGGACGGTCCCTTGCCATCCCCAGGGACAAGCTCACTGCCCATGGGACAGCTGAAAGAGGACTGAGGAGGTTCACCAGGAGCAGCCCATCAGGAAAGGGCTTGAACCGAGGCCCCGAGAGACATGACTTGCCCAGGGTCCTACGGCAAGGACCAGAGCTGGAACGGGCACTCCGGGCGTCTCTTGATCTTTGTGCTGGGCTCTGCTGCTAACATGGCTCAGGCTGCTGTCCGAGATCAAGCATTACAGACTTGGTGTTTTTGAGAGGGGAAAAGGACCCTGGAGACCCCTGGTGTCCCTGGCACGGCCTCTGGGCACCTGCCTGAGGGAGGAGTGCTTGCTAATATTTCACAAAACATGAAGATCCCCCTTGAAGGATCCCATCTCGAGGACCTGCTGTACCGGGAAGGGGCTTGTGCCAAAGCCCCACTAAAATGTTTTCTTGTGTTTTCAGTGCTGTAGAGAAAGAAGCTGGCACTCACCTGGCACCCAGGACAATGGGCTTTTCATCTTGGCTTGGTCACTAGCTGCCTACGGGACCCCCGACTTCATCTTGAGTCCTCGAGAAAAATTCCTTTCCAGGTCTAAAAGTTGGTTACATGGTCAAACAGTAGCTAGCTGAGCTTGGAGTCAGGAAGACCCGGGTTCAAATCCATCCTCCGACCTACTACCCTAGCTGCATGACCCTGGGTGAGTCACTGAATCTCTGCCTGCCTCAGTTTGCTCCTCTGTAAGATGGGGATGATCATAATAGCTCATCCCTCTCAGGGTTACGGAAAGGATCAAGTCATATACTTATACAGAACTTTGCACATGTGAAAATGCTAAATAAATGCTGTCATTATCCTTAATGAAAGTCAGTAGTGGGGCAGCCTGGTGGCTCAGCAGACACAGAGATGGGAAGTTCTGGGTTCCAATCAGGACTCAGACCTTCCTAACTGTGTGACCCTGGGCAAGTCACCTAACCCTCATTGTCTGGCCCTGACTGCTCTTCTGCCTTGGAACCAACACACTGTGTTGATTCTAAGATGGAAGGGAAGGGCTAAAAAGAGAAAAGAGTCAGGAGGGAGAAAAGGCTTCTCACCCCAGACTGGATGAACAGCACACGTTGGGCTTTCCTCCAATTTTATTATTTCTAGTCTAAACCAAGGCAGATACCATTCAGGATCAATTGTTCATATGAGCAGAAGTCTGGTATGATAGACAGAGGTAACCCTGGGATTCAGTTGGAGTGGGTGCAAGTCCTCCTTTAGCCACATACTGGCTGTGTGACCCTGGGTTAGTCACTTAACCTCTCTCTAGGGAAAGTTTCCTCTAAGAGTAGCTGCTGACCAATACTGAAAGAGGGCGCGTTTTCTCCCCTGGAGGTCCTTGCACAGAGGGGCTGCAGGTGGGGGCAGGGGCCGTCAGGTTAACATGGAACTGGCAGAGGGTTTCCCAAAATAAAAATACAACAGAACATAGAGAATGGTCATTTGTGGTTTTCTAAGTCAATGAGGTGGTACGATGGACAGAGTGCTAGGGCCTGGAGTCAGGAAGACCTGAATTCAAAGCTGACCTCAGATACTTCCCCCAATTGCCTCAGTTTCCTCCTGTCAGAAGAGCTAGAGAAGGAAATGGCAAAGCACTCCAGACACTAGCTGGGTGACCCTGGACAAGTCACTTCCCCCGTTTGCCTCAGTTTCCTCCTCTGTCAGAAGAGCTAGAGAAGGAAATGGCAAACCACTTGCAGAGTCTCTGCCAAGAAAACCCCAAATGGGGCCACAAAGGGCAGCCACATGCAGCCTATGGGACTTCTCTACAGGGTAGGGACTCCCTCTCTAGTTGTGCTTGCTCCCACTGCCCTGTGCAAGCTCAGGTGGGCTCCCCAGGCTATTCTATTCGTGTAGGTGTCTATAGAGGAATTGTCTTTACAGCAAACAGATTTGTCTTTAGGAATGTAAATTCTTTTCCTCTAAAATATCTGGATGTGAGGGGGCAGCTGGGTAGGGTAGCTCAGTGGATTGAGAGCCAGGTCTAGAGGCGGGAGGTCCTGGGTTCAAACCCAGCCTCAGACACTTCCCAGCTGGGTGACCCTGGGCAAGTCACTTGACGCCCATGGCCTACCCTTACCACTCTTCTGCCTTAGAGCCAATACATAGTATTGACTCCAAGATGGAAGGTGAGGGTTTAAAAAAAAACTATCTGGATGTCAACAGTCGGATGCCAGAGGCTCTGCCTCCTGCCGTGTTGCGCCCTCACCTGAGATCCCAGGATTTCAAGCTGGAAGGAACCTGAGAGATCCTAGAGAGGGAGTCAAAGGATCTGGGTTTGAATCCTGCCTCTGACCTCGGAGAAATAATTAACCTTCCTGGACCAGAGAGTCCTCGTGTGTAAACTGAGGATAAAGGAACTAGAAAGTCTCTCCTTTTCTTCAAGGGAATTTGAACTCAGGTCCTGGGATGACAGACCCTGTTCCATGTCCTCCCCTTAGAGACGGCTCTAGTGGGTCAGGGAAGGGATCTTCATCGTCCCTGGGGAGAGGACTCTGAACTGCAGACCTCTAGCTGGGAATTCTGGGCCGGGGCACAGTAGAGGGTGGGCAGAGCTGGGTCTGAGAGCGAGCCGTCCTCTTAGAAGGAGTAGCCGCTTGGGGCAGAGCCGGATGACTCAGTGAGCCAGACCCAGAGATGGGAGGTCCTGGGTTCCAATCTGGCCTCAGACACTTCCTAGCTGGGTGACCCTGGGCAAGTCACTTAACCTTCACTGCCTAGCCTCGAGGGCTCTTCTGCCTTAGATCCAAAAGTCGGTTCTGAGACAGTCAGTGAAGGGAAAGCAAGCAAGCAAGCCAGCAAGGGGGAGCTCTGCTCTTGGGGAGGCCCTCGCCCTGCCCTGCCCCTGGAGAAAGCAGCCCCAGGTATCCCAGGCTCCTCTACAGAGGCCAGCGCTGCCCCCCTCCTCAGGGCAGCCTCCCAGCCCCTCCCCTCTCCCCCTTGTCCTTCCCCCCAGATCACCCTGGAGCCAGACCTCAAGGTCAGTGATGGAGGGGAGGGAGGAAGGCGAGCTGGGGGGCCTCAGGGCCCTCCCTCCCCCACGGTCCCCTTCCACAAAGCCCAGGGAAGTGAAGGGGGATGGGCAGGCTGAGGGGCTCCTGCCTGGCACCCGGAGGGGAGCCCTTGGGGGGGACGAGCCAGCTCAGATGCCAGATGACTGGATAAGAGGCCTGGGGATCCCCTCCTGCCTCCCAGGCCCTTCCTACCTACAGGGGAGAAGCTACACTCTGAGCTGGAAGGAGACTTTGGGGACCCCTCAGGCCAACCTGCCAGTTTACAGATGAGGAAACTGAGGCCCAGAGAGTCAGTGTCTGAGGTGGAATTTGAACCCAGTCTTCCTGATTTCAAGTCCGGCACCCTGGCCGGGACCCCTGGCTGCCTCTCCTTCAAAACCACCCATTGGACAGAGGAGGAAACTGAGGCGCATGAAAAGGATCACAAGCTCTTGTCAGGGGCAGGGTGGGATCTGAACCCAGACCCTGTGACTGAGGAAGCAGCCAGTTGTCTGTCTGGTCTCCAGGCCTGCCTGGGCGCCAGAGGCAGAGGGAGAAGGAAACTGTGCCCGAGCCACGCCCTCCGCTGCCCCCTGCCCCCCCCCCCGTCTCCATGGCGACAATGATCTCACTCCCGGCCCAGAGGGAGGGGAGGGGGCGGGCCTGGTAATCTGGGCCGGTTGCTGGGCAACCCTTCAGTGACATCAAGGCAGTGAGACTCCGTTGCCAAGGCGACGGGCCAGAGTTATTTGTGTCTCTGGGAGGAGGAGAGCTCCGGCCGCCCCCACCCCCGGCCGGGCCTCAGTTTCTCTCAGCCCAAAGGGCAGGGTCCGAGCGCCCGCCTCTGAGGTTCCCGGCTTGGTGGAGGATCTCAAAGCACCGGGACCTTTCCAGAGAAGCTCCGGCCGGGCCTCGGCTTCCAGCCGGTGGAGGAGGCTGGCGAGGCCCCGGCCGGACTCTCTGCTCCGCCTCGGGAAGCCTGGTGCGGCTCGGTTCTGGAATCCGGTCCGTGCTGGGCTCGGTACCGGGCCGACCAGCCCCGCCTTCCGGGCCGAGCCCTTGGGTAGGTGAGCCGGCCGGGCGGGCTGCCCTCCTCCAGGGTCGGTGAAGAGAAGGCGGCCGTCGTCTCCCTCCGCAGCCCCCTGACCCGCCGCCCTCCCGTTCTGCACAGGAGGAAACCGAGGCCCGCCCAGGGAAGGGCCCGGGTCGGCTCGGGCCTTTGGGGGGACCCCTCAGCCCAGGGCCCGTGCCTGGGAGGAGGAAGCGGCCGGTCAGGAGAGGCCCCAGGTTGTTCCTGTCTGAGCAAAGGGCTAGTGCGGCCCGGGCAGCCAGAGGGCCCCAGAGGGACGCCCAGGCCCGGGAGCCCAAACCCAGGAGTGCCCCGAAAGGAGGAAGCACAGACACAAACCAACCTGGAACCAGCCGGGGATGCCACAAAGGAAGGCTCTGCCTGGCTGCTGGCGAAGTGGGGGATGAGCATTTCTAGAGCACCTACTGTGTGCTAGGAATCATGCTAAGTGCTTTACAGATATTCTCTCCCAGTGGAGGTGCTATTGTTATCCCCATTTTGCCACTGAGAGACCTGAGGCAGAGAGAAGTTAAGTCACCTGTCCAGGGACACACAGCTACCAAGTGTTTCAGGTTGGATTTGAACTGAGATCTTCCCCATTCCGGTCCCAGCTCTCCATCCACTGCCCCACCTGGCTGCCTCCCAAAGGCCCATCATCTCTGTCTCTCTGCTCCCATCCCAGGTAGAGACTCTAAACCTGTTTACTTGGCCAAATGACCGTGGCTAGAGGGCTGGCCTCTTGAATCAGAGAGACCTGGGTTCAAATCCTGCCTCTGACACCTATGGATTGTAGGCAGATCTCTCGCCTCTTAATTACCCCCCTTTGACCAGTCTCTTGGGCATAAATCACAGAGAAGGAGGGAGTCTCCTGCGCCTCAGATGGCTGGGAGAAGGGACACCCCAAAGTCAGGGCAGTAAGACTTCAGGGCACCCTGGATGGACCTCACAGAAGATCGAGGCTGGGAGGCTCCTTCGAGGCCATGTAGCAGCCAGAGTGCCCCTCTCCTGGCACAGATGGGGAAACTGAAGCCTCAGGAAGGAAGTCCCTGAGGTCTCCCAGGCAAATGATAGACTAGGAGGGGCAATCGGAACCCCAGACCTTCCTCTCCTCTTCATCAGCGTTGGGCCTCCCGGGTCTCGGGGTCCGGAGAGGGCTTCATTCCCCCTTTCGGCCATCCCCAGAGTTGTAGGCTCATCCCCAGGAACTCACCCAGTCATTTTACAGACGATCACAGGAGTAAGAGCATCAGAGGACTATAGATGGAGAGAGAGCTCCAATTCCCTCATTTTACAGGTGAGGAAACTGAGGCCCCGGGGAGAGGTGGTTACCATCTCAAGGGCACAGAGGGATGAATTACTCCACCAGCCAGCTATGCTAGAAGCCATCCCACCTTGGGGCGTGTTTGAGGAGGGGTGCAGGACCCCCATAGCCTGACCCTTGGGGCATCCAGCCAAGGTTTCAGGGACTGGGCAAGCACCGACTGAGGTGCCTACTCCATGGGCTGCCCGGATGGAAGGGGCCTCCAAAGATAATGGCAGCGCAACCCTGCCCGTAGGAAGCTTGCTGTTTTTTTAGGTGATTTTCTTTTTCATAATCATGAACTGGACTGGGCCAGCCAGCCAAACTTGGGAAAAGAATAAAGTCCCAAGAACTGGAGGGGGTAAGAGGGCAGCTCAGCTGGGAGGAGGGCACAGGGGTCCACCGGCCAACGAGGAAAGCTTTGGTGGCGGAGCCGAACTCACCCTCAGAATCCTCCTCAGAGTTGTTCTGTCTTCGTGGTCGCCAGACCGCCACAGATCTCATGTCTTCTTTCAACAGACCAGACAGACACATGCTGGATGCTCATCCAACAGATGCCAGGCTCCCATCAGACAATGGCTCCTAGAGATGACACCTGGATTTGCCCCTGGGGCCATGATGACCTGTGAATTGGCCCCCCTGGCACACAGGGGGATGTTTCTGGGAGGGCCGGATCCCCTGGAATGAATCCCCTTCTCTCTGATGCTCAGAGCAAATAACTGGAAAGAAACTCAGCCCTGGGGCCGTGGTTATCCATGATGGAGCTGGAGACAAAGCCTCAATGCAGTGGGGGGCCACCATGTCGAAGTCCCAGGATTCCAAAGCCAGAAGGCTTTCTCTCCCAGCATTCCCAAGGAATGGCTTATTTTAATTTTGGCTTTCTGTCTCCCACCCCTAGCAGAAGTGTCCCATATTAAATGGAAGCTGAACAGGGTAGAACTCTATGTATGGGCCAATCTGGGACCACAGAGAAGGAAATGCCTTTCTCCATCACCAGCTGTCGCTTATCCATTCATGTGAAAGGTGGAGGACTATGGGAAGGAATGGCTTCCTCCATGGCTGTGCTGATTGATTTTTGGTCTCATTACAAAGTAGGGTTCATGTGGGGGGGAGTCGAGGTGGGGGATGGATTGATATCCAGAAACCACTGGGAACAAGAAACAAAAGACATCCACAGACCTTTGGAAAATGTGCTTGATTATTCTCTTTTCCACGGGAGGAACCTGCGGGCCAGAACACAGAATCTTGGGTGGGTCACGCAGTTAAGCTGCTCCTGGACAGACTCCTAGAGAAACGGAGGAGAGAGCACCTGCTTTCTCACAGATGGAAACGGAATGTTCCTGCTGGCTCTAGTTCTGTAGCGTGGCAAACGGCTCCCTCTTCTCCTTGAAGATGTTTGTACTTGGAGAGAGGTAGAATCTTCCTTGGGTCAGAATGAATCATCAATTGACCATAAGAAACCTGTGGCTAGATAAATGGAAACCAAAGACCATGAGGAGAATCCAAAGTAAAGGAGATACTTCAGGGCCCATTTGTTCTACTGGTTTCCTCTTTCTCCTGTCCCAATTCACCTCCTACTCCCTTGGATCTCTTTGTCCTCAGAACACGTCATAGTCGCCTCCATATTTCTATGTACCAGGCTGCCTAGAATGCCCTTCTTCTGAATTTTCTCTGAAGTTCTCATGGTACTTCCTACATGAAGCCCTCCCTGATAACCTCTCTCCTTTTTCTCTGACCTAGAACCCTGGGTCTCTCTCCTGTCACGCCTTGTCTATCTGGTCCTGGGGAAGGGGCATTTGGTTAGCCCTTCTTGGCCCCAGAGGGCAGAACTCGGGGGGGGGGGAATTGCCAAGAGGCCAACTTAGGCTCAAGGTCTGAAAGACTTCCTTAACAGCAAGACCCGTCCCAAAGGGATATGAGCTGCCTCATTGGGTTTGAGACACCCTTGGGAGAAGAGCTCCAATGAGAAGTGGTGCAGTTCTTATTGGGGGGCTTGTAGAAAGAATTCCTGGTCAGGCATTGCTTCATTTGATGTCCTCTGATGTTCCTATTTTGAAGATGTGTAACTCTTTGTGATTAGTTGACTTACTGAACACCTACTGTGTGCAGTGAACTCTACTAGACATTAGCTGTATAATAACAGAGCTCCAACTAGAGCGGGGTGACTAAGGACTTTGACTCCAGATGACAATTTTTGAGAATATGGACAGTCCTCGCAGTCCCTCAACATCATCTTACAACAGAAATGCCTTTACTTTGAACTGTCTTCTGGCTCATTGGTAAAAGGAAGCACATCGGTGGGGGCTCCTGGCTTATGATTTTGAGGAGATGGAAACCCCCACAGGGTATCTTGAACTCAGTGCAGCTTTTCCGGAAGCCCCAAGTAGTAGGGGGCGCCTCAGCTGCTGTAATGTCCTTTGTGGATTAGAGGCAAATACCTGCTTAGCTAGACTGAGACATGAAAATAAGATCCCACTAGATGGCCACTGGGGTGAGCTCCTCCTTCCGTCTCCCTTTCTTTTGGCTCGTCCAAGTGTCTCTCTCTCTCCCTGCCCCCATGCTCCAATGCCAAGGTTCATTCTGGGGGGCTCATTCCATCCCCCCATTGAAAACGAGTCCTTGTTCCAGATAATGCCAAGATCCCACCTCCTGGCCTGGACTCAGTTCCCTGAGGGCAAGGAGAGGCTCCTGTCACATAGTAGGTGTTCACCAAAGTGGGCTGAAGAGATCCAGTGGTTTGGAGAGGGGGGAGGCTCCCCAGAAGAGCGGCTGGCATCAGGGATGGCCATCAGTGCCCAGCCCTGCCCACCCCATGGTGAGCCCTGGCCCTGTGATGGGGAGCATCGGCCACCAGATGGCGCCACAACTTAACACTGCGGCACAGGGGACCAGGGGCTGGCCTGAGGAGGCTTCTCAGGGGTTGGTGGTTTCTTGGCTGTTCCTGCAGGGAAGCCCACCCCCTCCCACAAGGCTGCGAAGTAGGAGAAGTGGCCTGGGGACCAGGTTTCCTGCCCAACCTCCACCCCAAAGGCTGCTGCTGCAAGACTGAAATAGAACGAGAACCAGAGACCCTGGTGGGAATGGGTGGGGGGCTCTGAATGCATCAGGGGAAGGCTGGCCCAACCCCTTCATTTGACAGATGAGGAAACTGAGTCCCAGAAAACCTGCCCAGGAGCAGTGATAGACTTGCTGTTCCATCCTGACCAAGACTGGTCCTTAGACAAGACGCCAGTGCTGAAAGTCAGCCGGGCTGGGGCAGGCTGGGATTAATTTCATCTGTCAAGCGAAGGAGTCCTCCAAGGTCCTTTTTAGATCTGTGATCCTTTCTGGGTGAGGGAAGCCCATGGCCAAGGGAAGATGTGGAAGAGTCGAGGGATGCCGGGGGATCAGGGAGGGCTTGGCGAGTCCCTTAGTTGTTTCCAGTCCGACCTCTGACCCTTAGGTGAGTCACCTGAACTTCTCTCTGCCCCCTTGGCACCCCTTTCAGAGGTCTGGAGTGAGAGGTACTTAGCCTCTCTCGGCCTCAGTCTACCGATCTGTAAGATGGCAGGCTCAGACTAGCTAATATCTCAAGTCCTTTCCTCTCTAGGATGGCAATTCTGGGTACGCTGCCAGTACATACCAGTAAAGGGAATTTCCACCTCTGGAATTCCCTATTTTGATATAAGCTCAGGTCTGCTCCTCTTCAACCCTCCCAAATTATTGGGGTAAGTCAGCAAACAATAAAATGCCTACTATGTGCAGGCCCAGATGGACGGAAACCTCTTCCTTAAAAGGAAAATGGCAGCAGATGGCAGCATGGAACAGAGGGAGGAGCACTAGCTCTGTTGGCCCAGGACCAGGCTTCAAATTCTGATCCTGCCCCTTGTTATCTAGGTGACTTGGACAAGTTCCTTCAGACTCAGTTTCCTCATCTGTAAAATTTGGAGGATTGGACTGGATGATGCCTAAGATTCCTTCCCCATCCACTTCGCTGACGCTAAGGCCAGGGGGCACAAAGAGGCTGCTTCCTCTTCCTGTGTCTGAGCTCCCCAAGAAAGCTGGTCCTCTGATTGCCCCGCCTTGCCCAGGCCTCTCCCTGCTATCCCGGTGGCCCCAGCCCTGGGAAGTCCCAACAGCCCACACATTCCAGATCCCTGAAAGTGAGACCACCATGGTCTCTGCCCTCCCCAGAGGCGAGCCACCTGTGGATATCTCCCAGCCTGTGGGCATCTTTTCTCTGCCACTGCCCTCAGCCAAGCCACCATCCTATTGGTTTTAACCAAGAAAACCCAAGGCCCTGGAGCAGGGCGGCCCCTTTCATACCCCAACAAAGTGAAGCCAGCCAGCCAGGCACACCTCGGATGGCTCCTGGGATGAGTCTCTTCTTAGGATTCCAGTTTGCAGAGCTATCACTAGGCCTGCAATCGCCAAGATCCGAGTTCAAATTGGGCCCCAAACAATAGCTTGGTGACCCTAGGCAAGTCACTGGAACTCTAGTTGTCACGGTTTACTCAACTGTAAAATGGGGAAATAATAACACCTACCCTGCAGGGTTGTCAAATGAGATAACATTTGTGCCTGGCACATAGTAGGTACTTGCTTATTTGTCGATTGAGTCATTCTCTCTCCCAACAGTCAATAAACTCTTGGAAGTTAAGGATGATTTTGATCATTGGATCCCTAGCAGTCAGCACACAGGGATAAGAACTGGACCTGTGATTTAATTAGCAAAGGAAACTCCTAGATGTGGAAACTCCTTTTACCAGTGCAGACTAGACCTTCTCTGTAGCTTATGGCCTTAAAAAGCTATTTGCAGGGGGCAGCTGGGTATCTCAGTGGATTGAGAGCCAGGCCTAGAGATGGGAGGTCCTAGGTTCAAATCCGGCCTCAGACACTTCCCAGCTGGGTGACCCTGGGCAAGTCACTTGACCCCCATTGCCCGCCCTTACCACTCTTCCACCAAGGAGCCAATACACAGAAGTTAAGGGTTTAAAAAAAAAAGAAAAAGAAAAAATTACAAAATGTAAAATAAATAGTTAAAAAAAAAAAAGCTACTTGCACAGGTAGCTCCGTGGATTGAGAGCCAGAGCTGAAGATGAGAGGTCCTGGGTTCAAATCTGACCTCTGACATTTCTGAGCTATGCCGTATGGCTCTGGACAAGTCACTTCATCCCCACTGCCTAGCCCTAATAGCTCTTCTGTCTTGGAAGCAATATTTAGCATCCCTTCTAAGACAGACAGAAGGACATAAAGTATTAACATTGTTTATCTTAAGCACAGTGAGTGGTATGCCTGGGGAAATGTGGGGTCAGGTTTCAGAAGGCCCTGAATGCCAGGACAAGACATTTCTTATCTGGGAAGTGATAGGGAGTTATTGAAGATTTTTTAGCACAGACCAAATGAGAACCAGCGACAGTGACGTCGCAGGTGAGGTTGGGACCAGTAAGAGAAGGTTCATCGAAGTCTGTGCTCCCAGGCACACGGTAGGATAGGGCTGCTCCCAGGTACAAGGTAGGATGGACGGCGGTTTTGTCCTCTTGTAGGCGGATTGAACGCAGCTATTTTGGCGGACTGGGTGGGGC
Organism: Gracilinanus agilis; assembly: GCF_016433145.1. Lineage (NCBI taxonomy): Eukaryota > Metazoa > Chordata > Mammalia > Didelphimorphia > Didelphidae > Gracilinanus > Gracilinanus agilis. The sequence goes on along the minus strand of NC_058133.1, from coordinate 510,742,559 downwards.
TGAGGCTCTGCCAGGGTGTTTCCCCCAAGAACAGAGGAGGCCTGTGCTCAGAGCTTGGACAATCCCTTGGTGGAAATGCCAACTTTAGTCTTAGCTTCTGGTCCTGCTTCTGCCCCCAAGGATCTGGGTAGGACCCTAAACAAGTCACTTAACTTGAGCCTTGAGCCTCCATTCTTCAGCTGTGAAATGAGACATTCATCCCTGCTCTGAGAGAATCGGGGAGAAGAGGAACGACTGGAGGCTGAGAGCCCTTTGGGCAGGTTTGGCCTCTGAGGTTCCAGGTTCCACGTTCCAGGTTCATGACCAGTTCTGGTATCTCCTAACTATGTGAGGGTCTGGGGCTGGTGGAGACCTTGGAGGCTGCCATTCCCCAGAGGGGGAAACTGAGGTCCTGATGGGGTCCAGTGACTAGCTGGAAGTCACAGAAGCAGGGCAGCACCTGAACCCAGAGCCCAGCCCTCGGGCTTCAGGGCCGACACTGCCTCTGTGGAACTCATTTTCCTCATCTGGGAAATGGGAGTAAGAGTGCTGCAGATCTGGTCTGTCAGCCGTGGTGGGGGAACATGGTGGGTGTGGGTAGGAAGGGGTGAGGAGGGAGGGAGGGGAAGGGAGTTCCACTCCAGTCCCATGTCTGTCCACAGCCTGCCTTCTCCTCCCACCCATATCTGCTACAGTTGCGGGGAGGGGCAGCATTCAGCCCCCTCCCACTCCAGGGAGAAGGCCCGCCCTCCCCAGACTTCCCTAGGCCCCGCCTCTCCTTCTCCCCCCTGGGCCAGGCTGGCTTTTTCCATGACTCCATCAGGCTCTGGGGCTGCCTTTGTTCCGGCTTGGGCCACCTCCGCCCTACCCCGCCCCACCCCAGGCTGGCCCCCTTGGGCCCTGCTTTCCTTTGGTGCCAGGCCCTTGTGCCTGCCCACCTTCCCCAACCATTAGGCTCCCTATCCTTTCTGCACACTGGGTCCCACACTCATTCGCAGCAGGCTGGGGGATTGGGGCTGAACCTTGGGAGCTCCCCGCCCAGACCTGGGGCTGTGGGAAGGCGGGGCCAGCTCTCCAGCGCCTGGCACCGAGTGGCCAAGGACTTCCTGGTGCTTGGCACAGACCTCCCCAGCACAGACGCTTAATAAATGCTCTGAGATTCGGCCTGCGCCCTGCGGTCAGTTTGTTGACTAGGGTCTCCTTCCCCCTGGCGTTTGGTGCTCTCAGAGCCGACCCCCAGGTGGGCTATCCCAAAGCTCTCCTTCCCCCAGCAGGGCTTTCCCTTGGTCCACACTGGTGCACCCACTGGCACGCAGGCACAGGCGTGGGGCCCCGGCTCCCCCAGCCAGTCCCTCCCTCCTCTGGGCCGCAGTGCCCAACCTCCCGGGCCAGAGAGGGGGCCTCCGCTGGTCTGTCAGGTAGTACTGGGGAGAGCAGCCACCCATAGCCCTGGCCAGGGGCGAGGGCCCTGTGGTGAGTGTGGGCCGGGTCAGAGAGCTGGAGAACCTGTGAGGCCTTCGTCCTGTGCGTCCCCACTGTGGGTGCAGGAGTGGAGACTGGGCCAGGGTCACACAGCCAGCCTGGGGATGTGGGGAGGGAGGCAGGGAGGCTCTGAGCTGGGGAGCCTGAGGCTAGAGGCACCCCAACCAAATGGCAGAAACAGGATTCGAACCCAGGACCTCTGACTGAAACCTTTGCTCCAGGGGAGCCCAGGACCAAGCTCTAGGGGCAGGCAGGGAGGGGACCACGGAGGAAAGCCCCAGATCCCAAGGGCTGGGCCATTCTTTGCATTCTGGGCTCTGGGGAGGCACCTCTAGCCCCAGGGCTGGCAGCAGGTGCCTAATCAATGCTAGAAATGAAGCTTGGTGGGCTCCCTGGGGAGAGGAGGCTGCCCAGCGCGGCCCCGGCTCTTTCCCCTGGACGTGGGTTCCTCTGAGGAGCCGGAGCTCTTCTGGGGCCGGAGGGGGAAGGCAGGGTGGCCGCCCTTGTCCATGAGTCACCCTTCCTGCCCCACTGTGTGCCCCAGCTCGGGGTTTCTGAAAAGGATTTCCAGGGCCAGCTGTAGCCTTCCTCTGGGCCCCAGCTGCTGCCAGCGGATCCCGGCACCTCCTCATCCCCCAGCGCCCCCTCGCCACGGCTGGGCATCCGAACCTTCTTTTTTGTCTTTCATTGGGTTTAGATGCTGAGGGGAGCCCCTCAAGCCCCCCCAGAGCCCCCTCTCATGGGCCCGGCTCTACCCAGGGCACCCCCAGCCCAGCAGCAGCTTCTTCCGCCATTAAAGGTCTTGCTGGCAGCCAGGCCAGGCTGGCGCTGCTGCCGCCCAGCCGTCCCCAGGCCTCTCCTGTTTCTGTCACCTCAGGTTTATTGTAGTTCCCCAGAATGCCTGGCCTGGCTCTGCGGGCTAAAAAGGGCTTTGAATTCTTCTTTGTTTGAGATGGGGAGAGGGCCTGAAAGTGGAGCACTGGGAGGAAGTGGGACTGCTGCTGGGCCATGCCTGGGGAAATGACAGGAAGTGCCTGGTCTGGGAGTAGAAGTGACCAGATCCAGACCTCACCGGAGCCTGAGACACCTCAAGCCCTAGCCCTGGCAGCTGCCCACCCAGCTCGAGTCAGAAAGGAGGCGAGGCGAGCTACTGGGATCTTCCTAGGCCGCTAGAACCCTTGAAGGGTCAGGGAAGGCAAATGGTCACCTGGGGAAGCTTTCCCTTCCAGAGAACAATCACTCCTCTTCTTATGGTCATTCAGTCAGCATGTGAAGGCCTCAGTCATTCTACACCAGTGCCATTTGGGTCCCGTGCCTCAGTTTACCCACCTGCCTTCTGGATGTGTTTCGTAGCTGAAGGATCCCAGTCACTGGGGCTACATGACATCTTTCTCTCATACATTTTGAAGTTCAAGGCTCAATTTTCCTTTTCCCTTAATACCTCAGGGGTGTGGGAAGAGACTGGGAAGTTGAGGCAGCTGGGTCTAGGGGCTGGGGGGAGGAGTGGGATGGAACATACTGAGAAAGAAGGGGACATGAGCTTTGCAAAGGTCTGAGAGCAAAAATAAAATCCCTAGGGGCTTTGAGATCCCTTACTTGCCCTAGCTCCCTGAAGTGGCCTCTGGCTAAGGTTACCAGGATCTCCTAGTCACTAGATCCAGGGCCTTTCCTCAGTCCTGCTTCCTGCACTTGTGAACTTTGTGACCTCCCGCCTTCCCTCCCTTCCTCCTAGGAGTATACTCTCTCCCCCATGGAGATCTGGGAACTTGCTCTGTTCCAATTCTTCTCTCACTTTTGCTGGACCATCGCCATGGACTTAGCCCAAGGCTCTGGCTTCTCCCTTTGTATGATCTCCCTTTGGTGGCCACCTTGGCTCCCCTGGGCTCCATCTCTCCAAATGGATCCCAGATCCCCAGGTCCAGTCCTCAGCCCTTCCTTGAATTCCAGGCAATAATCCCCAGCCAGCTGTTGGGCATCTATCTTGTAGGCATCCCCCACTCAGCAGGTCCAGAAGAGAACCAGGATCTTTCTCATAACCTTCCTTCCAGAAGAGAAGACAAGTAAGGCAAGAGAAGACAAGAGAAGAGAAACAGAACAAAATAGGATAGGAATAGAATAGAATAGAATAGAATAGAATAGAATAGAATAGAATAGAATAGAATAGAATAGAATAGAATAGAATAGAATAGAATAGAATAGAATAGAACAGAACAGAATAGAACAGAATAGAATGGAATAGAATAGAACAGAACAGAACAGAATAGAACAGAATAGAATGGAATAGAATAGAACAGAATAGAACAGAATAGAATGGAATAGAATAGAACAGAACAGAACAGAACAGAATAGAATGGAATGGAATAGAATAGAATAGAATAGAACAGAATAGAATGGAATAGAATAGAACAGAATAGAATAGAATGGAATAGAATAGAATAGAACAGAATAGAACGGAATAGAATAGAACAGAATAGAATGGAATGGAATAGAACAGAATAGAATAGAACAGAATAGAATAGAATAGAACAGAATAGAATGGAATAGAATAGAACAGAATAGAACAGAATAGAATGGAATAGAACAGAATAGAATAGAATAGAACAGAATAGAATGGAATAGAACAGAATAGAACGGAATAGAATAGAACAGAATAGAACAAAATAGAATGGAATAGAACAGAATAGAACAGAATAGAATGGAATAGAACAGAATAGAACAGAATAGAATAGAATAGAACAGAATAGAACGGAATAGAACAGAACGGAATAGAATGGAATAGAATAGAACAGAACAGAACAGAATAGAATAGAACAGAATAGAAAATAGAACAGAACAGAACAGAACGGAACGGAACGGAACGGAACGGAACGGAACGGAACAGAACAGAACAGAACAGAACAGAACAGAACAGAACAGAACAGAATAAAATAGAATAGAATAGAATAGAATAGAATAGAATAGAATAGAATAGGAACTTCCTATGTCTTTTGGGGATATAAATGTCCCTCCAACATCCAGACCCACAGATGTTCCCTAAACTCCCCCTTTCTCCTAAATCCATCTCAGACTTCCCTATTTCTGGCAGAAGTGCTGCGACTCTTCCAATGGAACCCCTCCTTCACCACCTCCAAGTCATCCTTAATGCTTCACTTTCCCTGCCTTCCCCTCCCCCCCCCCCACAAGAACTAAGCAGTCAGGAAGTCTCAGTGGTTTCACCTTTGTCACAATTCTCTTATCTGTTCCCTTCTTTCCACTTCCCTGGCCCAGTCTGTTATCACTTCTTCCCTGGATTATTGCCTCCAGGCTTTTCTCTCTTCTTTTTAATCCATCCTTCACAGGGCTTCCAAATGGTATGTTTGAAGGGCATGTCTGGTTATGTCACTCCTCAGCTCAAGAACTGTGAATGGCTCCCTGTTGCCTCCGGGACAAAATGCAAATTATTTATTTATTTGTTTATTTATTTATTTATTGGCATTTAAAGCCCTTGTTGCCCCATCTTTGTGGATTGATTCACATGACTCCACTTCCCAGCTCTGTGTTCCAAACTGGCCCTCGGGCTGTTTCCTGTACTTATTATTCCACCCATCACCCCTCATCTGTGAACTGTGTACAGGTCTAGAATGCCCTCTCTGTGCACAGGCAGCTTCTAGTAATCTCCAGCTCCATTGCACTAACTCTTCCCCTCCTCTGCAAGATTACATGATTCCCATTTCCTCCTCTGGATACAAATATCCCTCCAGGAGAACTGCAGTGCCTGGTGGGCAGGAAATGTTTCATTGTAGTCTTTGGTTTCCCAGTGCCTGGCACAGAGTAGAGGCACTTAAGAACTGCTCTTTGAGGGGGCAGCTGGGTGGCTCAGAGGATAGAGAGCCAGACCTGGAGATGAGAAGTCCTGGGTTCAAATGTGACCTCAGACCCTTCTTAGCTGTGTGACCCTGGGCAAGTCACTTAGCCCTCACTGCTTAGCCCTCACTGCTTAGCCCTCACTGCTCTTCTGTCTTGGAACTGATACCCAGAATCTAGTCTAAGATGGAAAGGGGGGAAAGAGAGGAAAAGAGAGGAGGAGAGAGGGGAGGGGAGGAAGAAAAGAAAAGCTGAGCTTTTTAACCTGGGTTCCATCTACGTTCCGCCCCTCCCTGGGTCCTCTGGTCCTCCTGGTGTGGACCCTGAGACCTAAGGAGGCTGGGGGGGGGGGCCCCAGATGCTTAGGAAGCTAAGCCAGGATGGAAAGCCTTGGCTGGACTTCGGATCTCGTCAGCCCTCTGCCATGTACCCCCGCTGGGGAAAGCCTCCGAGTCAGGCCAACAAGCATCTGTGAAGCGCCTACTGTGTGCCAGGCACTGTGCTCAGCCCTTGCCCTCGGGAGCTCCCAGTCTGCCCACAGGAGACAACACACAGGCCATGTTTGGCCCCTGGGCCACAATCTCTCGTGGGCATCTGTTTGCCCGGCTCTTGTGTTGAACCCGGTGCCGTGAAGGTTCGAACACAGCAAACATTTATTGTGTCACCTGCGCACAGATGGGGCAGCTCGGTGCGTAGAGCCCAGGGCCTGGAGTCAGGAAGGCTCATCTCCCCAAGTTCAAATCCAGGCTCAGACACTTCCTGGCTCCATGACCCTGGGCAAGTCTCTTCCCCCTGTTTGCCTCAGTTTCCTCATCTGTAAAATGGGCTGGAGAAGGAAATGGCCAACCCCTCCCTCCGGTGTCTTTGCCAGGCAAACCCCAAATGAAGTCGCAGAGTAAGACAGCCCTGAAAAGCAACAGAACGAGGGCCAAGCAGCCCGCTGAGCACGGGCGCCCGACAAGGCGGGGACTTCTGAGCCTGGGGTCTAGGCTGGCTGGGAGCCGGGGCTCAGCCCCAGCCCGGGTTGAGTCTTCCCAGCCCAGCGGGTTCGGTGCCAGGCAGGCTGGGGAGCTCCACCCGCCCTCCCGTCTGCGCCCTTCGATCCAGGCCTCCCTTTCAGATCTCCAGGCTGTTTGTGCCTCGGGTGCTCTCTGGCTCCAGCATTGGGGGCCCAGCCTGCTCTCGGTCTGAGAGGGAGCCCCGGTGACATGGGCAGGAATGACCCAGACCCAGGGCGTTGGGCAATGGCCTGCGTTTGTTTCACAAGTTACAAAATAGTGAAAAGTCAAGTGTGCGTTGGGAGTAGGGGGAGGAGAGGCCATTCATTCATTCATTCATTCATTCATTCATTCATTTATTCCCAGTGTCAGAGGAAGGAAATCAGGGAGAGCTTCCTGGAAGAGTGGGCAGTGGAGTGGGGTTCACAGCTGCTTTACTTCTGGGGAAGACTGGACCATCCTTCAAGCTCCCAGACCCCCTTCCCCAGCCCACGTGCCCATCATTTGGCCGGTCTTATCATTCTGACCTTCACACCCTCTCTCATCCGGCCTCCTCTTCCTCGCTCAGCCACCTGCCTCTTCAAGCCCTTATCATCCTAGCCTCCTTGCCTCCCCCACCCACTTGGAGCTCTCCCTGGGAGGCCCCTTTGGGACTTTCCAGGCTCCTGGCAGGCTTGCCTTCTCTATAATCCAGCCACACCTGCCTTCTTTGCTGCTCCCAACCCACAGCACTTCCCTTCATCTCCCACCGCCATACTCTTGCACTGCCTGTGACCCACACCAAGGCTCGTTCTCCCTTTTCATCTCAGTTTTTTGGTATTGTTCCTTTCCTTTGAGATCCAGCCCAGGACCTTCCTTCGGCCCTTCAGCTGCTGGTGCCTCCTCTTAAAGGTTACCTTGAACCTTTTTGGCATGTATTTTCTTTTTAAATTTAAATTTAAATTTAATTTAATTTAATTTTTAAATTTAATTTACTTTTCTTTTTTAAATGCAATCCCATTTCCCCCCAATTACATGGAAAAACAGCTCCCAACACTTTTCAAAGAATATCGCGCCTCCAGTTCCCTCCCTCTGACCCTCCACCCCTCCTGAGAGCTTTTAGGAGCGCCATCGAGGAAAGCATCACGGACGGATCCTCCGCCCCTAGACGTGATCTCTCCGTGCGCAGGGACTCGTCTGCTGGATCTGCTTTTGGTCGATGGAGGAGGAAGGATATTGCGAGCGGGAGGGACGCTGTGAGCTTTGGGGCCAGATTTCAGACACTTTGGGGGGGCCTTGAGTCCAGCCAGGGGCATTGTGGGAGTGCAGACTCTGGACCCCCAAAGGAATCTGGCCTGGATTTGGGTAAACAAAGGGGAGCTTCCGAGGCTTCGAGCAGGGAAGGAGGCCCTAGATCTTGCCCCTGCTGGGCGCAGGAGGCTGGAAGAGGGTGGGAGAGGGGAGGCGGGCAGTGCCCGTGAAGGCCTGGCCCCGGAGGAGGAAGGGCTGTGGGAGAAGGAAAGCCCAGAGGCCTCCGGATGGATTGTGTAAGAAAGGTGAGGCTCAGGGAGGAGGCCGAGCCGCTGCCGAGGGAACCCCGGGCCACAGACTGTTTGTGCGGGAAGGGCCTGGGAGATCTTCTAGGCCAAGCCCCAACCTTCCAGGGTTGTTGTGAGGATCCAGGGCCCTGCAGGCTGTGAGGCAATTCTTGTTCCCCTCACCTTCTCCTGTGGGAGTCTCTGGGATGTGCTGGTCGCCGTCCTTTGGACCTGGACCTCTCTGTCCCCTTGGCCACTTGCTCTTCCTCCTGTTTTCCTGCCAGGGCCTGACCTCACTTCCTGCCCAGCCCAGCCCTCCCCTTGCTGGGCTTCCCTTTCTGCCAGCTCTGGTCAGAGCTTTCTCCTCTGCTCACCCCCCCACCCCCCGGGGGTCTCCGGGGCCCACTGAGTCACTCGGGTTGTTGGTTAGTCTCTCAGGTGCAGCCCTGCCGAGGTGGCCGCTGGGAGAATCTTGGCTAACAGGAAGGATGCTCCTGTCGGGAAGCAGCCTGGGCTCCTAGCACGGCCTGCGCTTCTCCCGTCCAATCCCGGGCGGTGGGACGCTGCCCGTCTAGTGCCAGCTGTGCCCTCGGCGGCCCCACGTGCCCTCTGGAGCCCCTCAGCTCTTCCTATTGGCTCCCTGGGCCGGGTTGAGCTGGGAGGACAGAGGCCTCCCCAAGGAGGCTGGGCAGCAGCTGTCCCGGGGTGCCATGTGTGAGAGGAGCCTGGAGGAGCTCCCAAAGGGCAGGGGGTGTTCCTGGGAGCAGCCTCGCTGCCCACCATTGAGGAAGTTCAGGGAAGGGCGGGCACACGGGATGGGGCGGCCGCAGAGCCTGGCAAAGCCGGGGAGAGCCCGGCTCCTTGGGGGTCGAGGGCTGCCCCATGAGAGGCTGGAGGGGGCCGGCTGGGCAGAGCCCGGGGCTTCGGGCTCCCCCGTCATCAGCCATCTCTCTTCCCTGAGGATGGAGGGAAAGGGTTCCTCCTGAGGCGGGGGGCCCAGAGCTCCAGGGGTTTCTCCCCGGGCCTGAGACCTTCGCCTTGCGGGGCCGAGCCTCAGTTTCCTCGGCTGTAACCTGAGTGGGCTGGAGCGGGCGGAAGGCCACGTCCTCTTCAGCTCTCGCTCTCCACGCTGGGCCAGAGGGCAGCAAGCGAAGCCGGGCATTCGAGGCCTAGCAAGGTCGCCGTGGGCCACGGGGTGGGACGTCTGGGGAAGGAGGCGGAGGGCGAGGGGCAGAGAGCGGCCCCGTGGGCCCGGCTCACAGAGGATGGAGGGCCGCTAGCGGAGCACCGCCTGCGGTCTGGCCGGGAGCGAACACGCGCCGCTCCTTCCGGGCAGAGCCGGTTCCTCTTGGCACGGCGCTCGTGGAAGCGGGTCCAAGAGCGCGGCCCGCAGGCCCACCACATTTTCCCTCCCAACCCCTCTAACCTCTGCTCAATTTACACAATTCTGGCTGCCATGAGGCAGCTTCGAGCTTGGCAGAGGATGCTGGCTCGGGGCCAGGCGATTCCTCTCCGGCGGCCGGAGACCCTCCGAGCGGCCTGGCTCAGGCTCCTCGCTGGAGAGGGTCCGGCCCTTCCCCACCGCCTGTCCGCAAAGACTCGCACCCAGCCCCAGGGTTTCCCAGAAGCTGGGCCGGCCAAGGAGGCTCTCAGAAGAAGCCTGGCCAAAACCCAACTGGTTCAGAGTGGACACGTTCCTCGGAATTTCAATGGAATTTTCCCTTAATGGGATCTATTCTTAGCCTGCCAGTGCAGGGCCCGGAGGCAGAAATGGGAACAAACAAGAGAATTCTGCTTCTTCTCCCTGTCGGTGACCTTTCGGAGAATCTCCAGAGTGGAGGCCTCAGCGGAGGCTCCCAGCGGAGGCTCCCAGCGGAGGCCAGTGCCAGGCAGAGTCGGGGGACAGAAGAGGGTTTTCGGGAGCCTCTTCTGCCCGCGGAGCCCAAGCCAGGCTAGTCTCTGAGAGTTTAGGCCCGGAAGGGCTGCTTTGCAGCAATCTGATCCAATCGGGCTGGAGGTGAGGAGCCGGAGGAAACCCAGGAAGGGACCCAGCCAAGATGAGTTTTGACATAAACAATTGGGCCGGCCTTCAAGTGTGGGAAGGAGGACTGGGATGGATCCGCTCCAGGGAGAAGGAGAGAGCTGAGCTTGGAGTCTGGGCGCCAGGGGGAAGGGGCACGGCTTGTGGCGGATAAACCCCGGCTGGAGAGGGTGCTGGAACAGCCAAGGGAAGGGCACCGGGTGTCCCCCAGGAACCCTAGACCAGACCTTGAGTTCTAGTCTGAGCTCAGCCAGGACCTTCCATCTAGGAGTCAATCCTGTGCACTGGCTCCAAGGCAGGAGAGTGCTGAGGGCTAGGCCATGGGGGTCAAGTGACTTGTCCAGGGTCACATGGCTGGGAAGTGTCCGAGGCCGGATTTGAACCCAGGACCTCCCGTCTCTAGGCCTGGCTCTCAATCCACTGAGCTACCCAGCTGCCCCCCTGGAAGCTCACTTTCAACGTGTCTCCTGGTCCCTCAGGAATCTCTGTCCTTTTCTCTTTTTTCTTTCTTTCTTTTTTTTTTAAATCCTCATCTTTTGTCTTAGAATCATAACAAAGTATGGATCCCAAGAAGGAGAGTCGTAAGGGCTAGGCAAGGGGATTAAGAGACTTGCCCAGGGTCACACAGCTAGGAAGTGTCTGGGGCCAGATTGGAACCCAAGTTGTTCCAATTCCAGACTTGGCTCTCTGTCCACTGTGCTACCTAGCTGCACCTCCTTCTTGTTCTTGTTATTGCATCCCACACACACACACACACACAAGCAGGAGCTCCAGTGGCCATTCTGTCCAATGGACCTTACAGGGCTGGAAACTGAGGCAGAGGGAAATGGTAAGTGCATCTTGCAGAGCTGGGATGGGAACGCACAGCTCCTTAGTTTCCAGAATTTTCCTAATGGTGGAGCTGCAGCCCTGCCCAGAGAACGCTCCGAAGGCCACAGGGCATTTGTCTGGGTTTGCTCAGAATTTCAATAATCCTGATAGGAAGTAGGGCAAAGGCATCTGGCCTGGGAGAGAGGTGGCGACAGCTGGAAGAAGGCCGGAGGCTGGTGGATTTTACGGTGAGCTTATTGCAGAGCCATAAAGGAATTCCCAGGATGTTCCGATTGAATGGAAGGAAGGGCTGCAATCTGCTCCCGGGCCCCAGAGCCCACACCCGGGGTGGGAAGGCAAAGATAGCAAAAGAAGCCGACAGAGGCCCAGAGAGAGGTGGAAGCAGGACAGGCAGGGCCTCGGGCCAGCCCAGGCTCCCCGGGCAGAGGCAGGGGACCGCCAAGGCCCCCTCAGGCCAGTTCCTCCAGATCCGACACCCTGCTGGCCTCTTCTTGCCCGCAGGCCTTCCTGGCACCCACCGAGGAGATGGGAAGGGAAAGGCTGGTTTGACTCTCCTGGAGCCGGTGGCAGCCCAGGGCATGCCCAGAAGCCCGGCAGCCCGTCTCATCCCAGACAGCCTCCGTCCTGGCCCCACGGCTGGCTCTGTGGCCATAGGCAAGCTTCTCCAGACCTCGGTTTCCTCAACTGTAAAAGCAGAGACGGGAATTTGGCCGTTTCTTGGGTCTCTTCCTGCCCCCAAACCTGTGAGCCTCTCGGGGAGCCCACAAGGCCGGAGGCAAAGGATTGTAAGACTCTCTGAGCAGACGAGAGGGCCAGAGGAGGGCCAGAGGTCAGAGGTCCCCCGTATTGGCGGATCCCAACCCTGGCAGAGTGGGATGTGGGGAGCCACCCCTCCCCCAGCTGCACTCTTCCTTCCCCCCCTCCCTGGCCCCTTCTCTTACTCGATGGGCAGCCTAGCCCAGACTTCATGATCCGGGATAAGAGCTAACAAGTGGGTATCAGGGGGAACCGGGGCCCCAAAGGGGGTCCCCGAGGGGAAGGGCTGGCCGGAAAGCGGCATCGTTTTCCTCTCGGGTTCAGGGCGAGACAGCAGAACAGAAGTGTGGAGAGACCATGGGACTGGCCCAAGGTGACTAAGCGAAGGAGGCCAGCTCGGGGCCTTTCATCTTGTTCAGGCTCATTCCTAAAGCTCCTCTCCTCCTCCGCACTTAGGAACACCCACGAGTTGAGAAACCTGATCTTCCTCATGCCCTTAAGTCATGAAATGGAACTGGGGTGCTGGAGAGATGGGGGAGGCCTCTGCTGGGGGCTCGCTGAAGGCAGAGTCAGAAGTCAGGGCGCATCCTCGAACCCGGGCCAAGGAGAGCGGGCCTGCCTGGGTGCAGAGTAGGCCCCTACCCGAGGGAGTTTGTGGCTTCTTTTTTAAGCCTTGTTTTCTGTCTCAGGAACAGTTCTAAGGCAGGGGAACTAGAGCTAGGCAACCGGAGTTAAGTGACTTATCCAGGGTCTCTGGGTAGGAAGGGTCCGAGGCCGGATGGGAACCCAGATGCTCCCCATTCCAAGCCTGGCGCTCCCACCCCGGCCTAGGAAAGCCTTTTCAAAGTATCTCGTCCAGCTGGATCACGTTCCCGCGAGAGCAGGGGAAGCCTGGCCACCGCCCCAGGCCGGAGCCGCTAGGATGCCCCCACGATCTGGGGAGCCTCGGGCAGGAGCCTCTGCGCAGGCGTTAACAACAATCCCAGCATTCCTCCCTCCCTCCCTTCCACAAGCACTTATTAAGCGCCTGCTGGGTGCGGGAGGGAAGCGGCGGGGCCAGGCAGGAAAGTCCAGCCTTTCCAGGCCTCCTTCCCCTGCCAGCGACCCCGGCCCAGGGCTCTAGGGCTCATTTTCACAGCAGCGGCCCGCCCGCTTCGGCAGGTTTTGGACCCCAGTCGACACCCGCAAAGTCCCAGCTTTGGACGCTAAAAGCCAATCCCGGGCCCTGGAGGCACCCAGAGGAAACCCACTGCCCGGGAGGAAGAGCCCAGGGGTTGGGGCGGGCGGCCGGGCGGGCTCTCAGGGATCCCCGAACGTTAAAGCCAGGAGAAATGCGGGCCCCAAAGCCTAGGCAGAAGGACTGATGCTGGGGCTCGGGCCGGCCTCGGGTGCTTCCTCGCTGGGGACCCCCCCCCCCCCCCCGCGGGCTCTTCTGCCTCGGACCCGGGGCACGGCGAGAGCGGAAGGACCACGTGGGCACGTTTGCAACTAGAATGACGGGAATAAAGAGCGAAGTGCAGTCTGCTGCCGCCCGGCAGGGGGCACCTCCAGAGTGCTTGGACTGGGGGGGGGAGGGACTCAGGGGTGCCCGCCGCCCCCCACCCCGCACCCCAGGGTGCCGCCTGTGGCCCAGCGTCCTTTGAGCCGGCTGGACCGTCCCTGCGGCCGTGCAAGTGAAAGAAGTCCGTGTGGGATCGCTCTGGGATCCCGGCAGGCAAACACCGCCCCCCCCAGCCCCCAGCCCCGAGTGCCCGCTCGGTGTACGCGGACGAGTGTCCACCGGGTGACTCAGGGAGGAGGGCGGGGCGCCCGGCCGCCGCTTCATCTCCTGAATAGTTACTGCGGGGAAGGTCCCGGGGGAGGCCGGGCTTGTTTGTTTGTGAGTCTCCGGGTGTGGCTCTGTGTATGTGTGTGACACGAGGGGGGGGAGAGGAGGGAGACAGAGAGGGAGAAGGAAAGGGGGAGGGAGAGAGAGAGGGAGGAAGAGAAGAAAAAAAGAGAAAGGAGGGAGACCCCGAGAGGGAGAGGGGGAGGAAGGGAGGGATAGAGGGGGGAGGGGGAGACAGACGGGAGGGGAGGGAGGCCGACGGAGCGCGCCTGCGCACTGGGTTGCAGTCAGCGTCTGGGCTTGTTTGTACATAGAAGCACATGGGTGTGGCCGCGGCATGTCGGACTCTTCGGGTCTGGAAGCGCCTGTGAATGTGTAATTGTGGCCAACTGTGTCTGCGCCTCCTCGGCCTCTGGCGGGAACGTGTGCCGTGCTCTGGTGCGGGGCCCGCCGCACTATGCTCCCCCCCCCCCCCCCCGCCTTGGCCCCCCAGCAGACAAGCCCGGGGCGGGGGGAGGCTGTTGCTCTGAGAGCCGCGCTGGTCCGCGGCTCGGGCTGAGGGTTGGCTCTGGGCAGGGGCCCCTCCCGCGCCGGGGGTCGGACCAGACGGACATTTTCCAGGCCAAACTTCCCCTGCGTCCGGCCATGCCAGATCTCGGTTCGTTCTCAGAGGCAGGTCTGGCTTCTTCGAAGCCTCCGAGGCGCTCTTCGGAGCTGGTTCTGGTGACTAAGAAGGGCCGCCCATGAGTCAGTCAACAATCATCCCGAAGTGCCTCTCGCGGTGCCGGCCAGTACGGTGGGCAAGTACCAGCCCACACACTCACCCCCAAACTTCCATGTTCAGCAGTGGAATATTTTTCCTAAATTGCCATAAACAATTCCCCCAAAGACGACCCCAAATTAAAGAGTCTAAGACTATATTGAGCAGGGGCGGCTGGGTGGCTCAGTGGATGGAGAGTCAGGCCTAGAGATGGGAGGTCCTGGGTTCAAATGTGGCCTCAGACACTTCCCAGCTGTGTGACCCTGGGCAAGTCACTTGACCTTCATTGCCTAGTTCTTACTGCTCTGCCTTGGAACAGATACTCTGCATCAATTCTAAGCGTGTAAGAGTTAAAAAGAGACAGAGACAGAGGGAGAGGGGGACAGAGAGAGGGAGGGGGAGAGAGGGGGGAGGGGGCCCCAAAAGCATCATTTCAAGAAGAGACTCCCCCATACTCCTCTGCGTTTCTCCCCGAGTCCTCCGTGTGACAGGGAGGGGACGCCGGGCCTCAGGACCCTCCAGCTCTCAGTTCAGGCGCCCGGAGTCGGGGACAGGCATTTCTTCAGCCTCCTGCTGTTTGCCAGGCACTGTGCCAAGTCCCGAGGAGGCGAAGAAAGGCCGAAGGAATGCCTGCCCTCCGGGAGCTCCCGCTCTAATGGGTGTAAATCCGGGCCCCACAGAGGCAGCCAGAGGAGGTCCGAGGTGACCAGCGGCCCAGGGAAGGCACTGGCAGGAGTCAAGAAGAGCAGGCAGCGACAAATAGGGGACAAAGCCAGAGTGCCCCCCCCAGAAGGCTGGCCGCCAGCTTTTCTCAGTGATGAGTTTCCTGAGCCACAGCAGCCTCCCAAGATCCTCTACCAAGACTTGGCTTCTGTGCCCGTGGCCCGGCCCTCATCATTGAGGCATGGAAGCGAAGCCCCTGGAAAGGGCCATTGGAAAGGGGTTGGGCACGGGAGGGGGTGTCAAGAAGGAATCAGCCTCATTGTGGAACAGCACATCATAGAAGTGACTGGGGAACCGGATGAGACCCTCGAGGTCCCTGATTCTGACTCCCTGCCACATGGCTCCAGGCTCGCCCCAGGGAGCTCACCAGCTGACAGCGTGGCTCGTTCCATCTCCCCCTAGCAACGCTGGGAAGTTCTTTATCCTGGGCAAACTCTGCCTTCCAGGGGTTCTAGTTCTCTCTTCTGGAGTGGAGCAGAGGGAGCCTAGACCCCGGCCCGGGCAGCCTCCCCAGGAGGCGTTCTCCTCTCCGCACACTCACTTTCCTCACCACTTCGTGGCCTCATACTCTGTGCCAGGCACTGGGCCAAGTGCTGGGTTCATGAAGAGAAGCAAAGGCCATCTCTGGCCTCAAGAAGCTTCTAGTCCAATGTCTGTGCTGCTCTCAATAATCATTTCCCCCTCAAGAAGTGGAGCTCAGGACTTCAGACATGGCTAACCAGGCCAAAAAACTAGCAAGAAGGGACAGCTGGGTGGCTCAGTGGACAGAGAACCAGGCCTAGAGACAGGACGTCCTGGGTTCAAATCTGGCCTCAAACACTCTTCTGCCTTGAAACTGATATGCCTTATCAACTCTAAGAGTTAAAAGAGAGACAGAAGCAGAGAAAGAGAGAGAGAGAGAGAGAAAGAGAGAAAAAGAGAGAGTGAGAGAGAGAGAGACAAAGAGAAAGAGAAAGAGTGAGAGAGAGACAGAGAGTGAGAGAGAGAGGGAGAGAGAGAGAGAGACAGAGAGAAGGAGAGAGAAAGGGAGAGACAGAGAGAGAGAAGGGAGACACAGAAACAGAAAGAGAGAAAGAAAGGGGGGGGGGACAAAGAGAGCAGCAAGACCACCAGTTCCCTCCCATGAGCTCCTGGCCTTGGTCTTGCACTGTTGTCTAACACTCCGGGGACTTTTTTCACGTGAAGGCTTTCTATTTCCATCTCTTCCCCTCCTGTATTTCCTAGTCAGAGCCCAAAGGCAAGACTCTACATCTTTCCCTATTAAGGGTCTCTCTTTGCCCCTCTAAGTTCCACGGAGGGACGGTGGGCCTCGTGTCAGGGAAGGAGCAGAGGCAGGCGGGGATGCTGGGCCTGCCATGGGTTCCTGGGTGACCCTGGGCGAAGCGTGGAACCTCGCCAGTTTTCTCATCCACAAATGAGGACGAGGTGACTGCAGAGGCCCCGCTGCTCCCCAGACGCTGCCATATCGGGGGGTTCTTGGTCTGTCAAGTACGTAGCCGTCCCTTCCTCGGCCATTTCTGCCTTTGTCGGAGGCTCTGATAGAAAGGCTGGGCACGAGAGGCAAAGGACAGACGGGGCCTCGCGGCACAGCCCTGTGAGTCTCTCTCCGGCCATCATCACCCTGTCCGACTCTCGGCCCCCTCCCTTCCATTGCATCCACCTTCAAGCCAACAAGCCCTGCGAAGGGCTCCTCGGCCCGGCCCTGTGTCAGGCAAGGGGAGCACCAGGCAAAAGCGGCGCCTTTCCTTCAGCATTCCGCCTTCTTTGGGGGAACAATGTAGACCCAGATGAGTCCATATACACTATGTATAAAGTTACTCAGGGGTGAAGGATCGCGGCCTGCTGGAGGAATCAGGAAAAAGGCCCCTTGTTGGAGCGGCTAGAACAGCACAGACGGAGCCTCTGGTCAGGACAGGTTGAGAGGTCAGCCAGTGGGCACAGAGGGCCCGGGAGGCTCGTGCAGTGGGCTGGCAGTGACTCTGATCTCGACGCAGCCAACAGCCTTCCAGAAGGCCTTGGTCGCCTGTCGGGGATCGAGGGAGGGATGGGCCGGGTACCAGCTTCAAGACAGAGGAGGCTTTGGGCCAAATCAGGGTTTGTCCAGAGTCCCGGGCGAGAGAGCAAGTGCCGTTTAGAGAACAAGACCAGGAGGGAGGACGCCGCAGGGGCAGTATCTGCCTGCTCCAGTCGGGCTCTCCTTCAAGCGGGAGGACAGGGCCTGGGTCCTATTGCAGGCCCCAGTGGCCCCAGCTCCTGTGCTTAGCAGTTCGGATCTGCACTATTTTCTGGCCCATATCTTTCCATCTGGGTCAGTGGAGAGCAGGAGAGACACGGTCAAGCAGTGTCTGAACCCTGAGATCCAGACAAACTGTGTCCCTTGCATTCCCCCACTGACCAGGCTGCTTGGTCCCTTTCAAGGAAGGAAGTGAGTGGGTGGCTCAGTGGATGGAGAGCCAGGCCTAGAGATAGGAGATCCTGGGTTCAAATCTGGCCTGAGACACTTCCTGACTGGGTGACCCTGGACAAGTCACTTGACCCCCTTTGCTTAGCCCTTGCTACTCTTCTGCAAGAGGGAAGAAAGAAAGAAAGAAAGAAAGAAAGAAAGAAAGAAAGAAAGAAAGAAAGAAAGAAAGAAAGAAAGAAAGAAAGAAAGAAAGAAAGAAAGAAAGAAAGAAAGAAAGAAAGAAAGAAAGAAAGAAAGAAAGGAGGGAGTGAGGGAAGGAAGGAAGCAAGCTTATTCTGGCTTGACATCTTCTTGGTGAACCCATGCTGGCTCCTAAAGAGTGGACCCTGTTGCTTTCTAAGGACTCCCAAACCTACTTTTTAATAAACTACTCCAGTGTCTCCAGTGATGTGTGCCTTCCCTCCAGGAGGGCAGATGGCAACCCATCCCCTTAATAAGATACTTTAGCCTTTGTAACCACACCTCATCCAGAGATCTCCCTCTGGGGACAAATGAATCTACTCCAACATGCCTCTCTGGGTGCCTCTATGAGTCTGAACATGCTTCAGCATTTTTTAAACTTCTCTGGTGGATTTCCCCGTGCTGGAACTTCTGAATGGTCCCCGACTAGAGGCTGTTTTCCTCTCTCTTCCAGAGGGAAACTCCAGTGGGGCAAGAGCCCACCTTTGTTCAGTTTCAGATTCGATTTCCTTCTGATGAAGTGGGTTCACAGCCAAACCTCCCATAGTTTCCAGTGTGTTCAGGAGAGCTGGCTGGGCAGCCTGAGGAGGTGTGTCCAGGCACTCTCCACAGAAGCTAAGACTCCAGGGGATCCGCCCAGATATGAGAGCCGGGGCCCCTGGTTCCCTGCAGCCTGCAGACAAACAGAGTTTAATTTTAGACCTTCTATTTTGGGCTCTTTCTGCTTCTGCCTCACCCTTTACATATCGCCTCAGCTAGGCTCCCTTCCTAGGCTTGCCCCCCTCCCCCCCCAGCCTGTCCTCTGGTGAGTAAGTAGATGGGGGGGGGGGCTACTACCGGAGGATCTATGCACCACACACACACACACACACACACACACACACACACACACACACACACATGCACACGCATCCCTGAGGATTACAGGCAACTCATGATTAACCTTTTCCTAGTGTGTATCCCAATCCTGCTCGAGCGCTCATTCTAAAAGACATTGTGGCGGAAATGGAGGAGAGATCAAAGCCAGGACTCTCCAGCCCACTCCGGATCTTTGGTGATCCAGTTCCCCACCCCCAGCTCAGATTGCTGAAGACCCAAATCTCGACCCCCCCCCCCCCGAAGGGTCAGTGCTGGTCTGAAGCTTTAAACACTCTTTGATCCCTAAGAGGGCCAACGGGGCGAAAGACACTCCAAACAAATAAACTTCCTGGAAAGTTCTATAAACGTTACAGGCCTCCTTCACAACATGTTGGGAGAACAGTACTGAGCTGTGAGAAGGCCAGAGGAAGTCAGGGCACGGGGAACAGACCAGAGAGCTAGAAGAAGGGCCGACCTCAGGCCCCCACCAGGAGTCCAGTGGGCGGTGACTGCAATAAGGCCATCTTACTGATGGACTTACATCCTTACATCCAGGAAAGACCAGAACCACAGAGACCGAGCAAGCTAAGGCCTCAGAAGAGGCTGGCCGTGGGCTGCAGGGGAGGAAGGAGGGAGACTTGAAACGTGTGTCAGTAATTATCCTGAGCCCCCCCAGGATAAGCATTTCCAGGCTGCCCCGTCCCTGAGCAGTGGGATAGGCTGGCCTTTTGCCTCCTTTCAGTTTCCAGAAATGGACGGGCCAGGGGGCTGCTAGGTGCCAGACTCTCAGAACTGGCGGGGAGGTTGGAGACTTGGGGGAAAAGCAGGGATCCCATCTTTGACCATCCCAGGGTTTGGGGAGCAATCTTGGGTTCGTTCTTGGTACTGCGACCTCTCTGCCAAGCCGCCCATGCTTCCTAGCTCTCTGTGAAGAGCCTTTAAGCATATTCATGGCAAAAAAGGCAAACCCATGGCTTGGCCTCCCTCCCCTCTCCTCCAGCCCTCTCCGTCAAGGACGACACCTCCTTCCCCCTCCTTGGGTCTAGGCTGCTGGAGCTTCCTTTCACTGGCTGAGGACAACCTCCCTCCCCAAAGAAGAGGCAGAGCCCCTGGCAGTCCCCTGGCCCAAGTTTGTTCATCAGAGCCTCCAAAACCAGCCCCAAAGACCTTTGGGCCTCAGGAGGAGGAGGCCGAGAGCCCGCCAGCCAGCCATTTGTTTGCCAGCACTGAGTGAGTGACCAGTCCGGGAGGAGAAAGTAATGTGACATCTTTGCTATACAAGGAAAACGCTCCTGAGCGCATGGCTGTGTCGCCAGTATCAGTGATGGATTGATGATGGGCAAGTTCTGCCTCCCAGCAGACTCCCCAGGGTCACCCTTTGGGCCAAGGCGACGTAGCTGGGGAAAGCTGCAGAAGGTCCTACCTGGGCAAGCTCTGGGGTTCGGATGACAGGAGGGGTTTAGGCCTGCTGAAGGCCCGCGGTGCCAGGAGGAGTGGGAAGAGGGACAATGCCCTGGGATGGGGAAGGAGGGAAACGGGAAGCCCAGAGGCAGAGAATCATCCCTAGAGAGAAGGGATGCTAAGCACGAGGGCCTTCCCCCAACCCCAGTGCCAAGGGGGACGTTGAGAAGGGGGTTGTGGGAATGTTTATCTTCAGCTGCCAACCGAGAACTCCTCTGGGGCTGCTGGCATGGCGGGGTCCTAGGCACAATGGGGTTTCTGTAACCCTAAAGGAGCTGGTACTCTAAGGAGAGATGAAAAAAGAAGTTCTGGGCTCTTCAGTCATGGGGGAATAGCTTCTAGGGGTCCCCTAGGAAACCCCAGGAACCCAGTAAAAGAACACAAAGGGTGCCCAGAAGCAGAAAAGACTGTCTAAGGCTGAGCCAGGCTGGCCTCTTTCTCCCTTCCTCTCCCGTCCTCTCCTGATCACAGCTCCGGCTCTGCGAAGGCTCACCTACTTCACCTAACGGGCATCTCATTTTTCCTCACGTCTGCCATGAAAGGGCTGGACTCAGTGGCCTTCAGGGCCCCCCCAGCTTTCGGGGGCGACGCCCGCTGCTCTGCGTTAAGCTGCCGAGTGAGCACCTGCTCCCCGACACCCCAGCTTGGTTCCTCGGCTGCGAGAGGCAGGCGCTACGTCCCCAAAGAGGAATTTGTTGACTCAGATCTTTTTCCAAACAGTAGAAAGCTGAGAGCCTTTTGAGGAAGGGTCAGCCGGTGGCCTCGGCCTCCTCCCCAGAGCCGCGGTAATCCCTGGCACCCAAACTGTGCCACCCTGAAAGGAGAAATGCCTAGAATTGGGATTCTTTCAGAACGGGCGTCTCTCCCTGACCTGCTCCCCTTGACCCGCAGAGTCACGGCCCAGGAAGAGGCAAATCAAGCAGCGTTCCGCCCTAAAATAGGACCGGTTTCTAGGGAGACGGGGATAATGACCAGGCCTGCGATTTCATTGGCATCCAGAACTCCCTCTCCCAAGGCAGGCAGGCAGGAGGGCATCTTCTCTGTGACTTCGACAATCGATGACATCTAAGGGGTGAAGTGACTCGCCTAAGGTCACACGGGCAGGCCGTGCCAGAGGCAGGATTACCTAGTTATAAATGACCAGTTCTAGAGATGCTCAAGGTCTCCCAGACAGCTTTGAAATAGGAAGATTGAAGAGAACCCACAAAGTTTACAGAAATCGCCTCATGTTAACGGTGTACCCAGGTGGTCAGGGCAGACTAGGCAGGAAAGAGAGCACAGTGTCAGGGGAAGACTTAGGACGAGGAGAGTTCAAATCCCGCTGCTGTGAGACCCTGGGCAAGTCACTTGCTGTGTCTCAGCCTCAGTATCCCCATTATAAAATGGGGATAGCACCTGCTTTGTAGGGTCGCTGGGAGGCTCAGACAAGACGTCAGGAAAATCCTACAAAACCCTCAGCATTTTATACGGACGAGGTGGGTGCAAAGCCCTACCCTGATGCCCATTCGCTACGGCACAGAAGTGCCTGTGTTTGGGGCAGCCGTTCTAGCAGGGACAAGCCGAGGGGGGCTGTAGCCGACGGACGGGGCCGAGTCTCGGTCCCCATGGAGTAGAGGTGGAAGGAGGGCAGAGAGGGAGGCAGCCCAGGGGCACTGCCCGAGTGCAATTCCAGCCAAAGGCAGCAGATGGCAATGTCTGGTTGCAATTGGTGCCATGCTGCTAAGGGCACCGAAGGGGGCCAGGATCCCTGTGCCCAGGCCTCGGGCGGGGAGGCAGGCCCACCTGCAGTTTCAGCCTTGGGGCCCGACTCAAGCACCCAGAGAGGAGCCAGGCCCAATCTCGGCCCACTTCGGGGAGGGACCCTGGGAAGGATTTGGGATTCTCATTCAGACGCTCTGCATGTGACCTTGGCCAAACCATGTGGAACTAGAGGGCTGGACTGCAACCATGTCCAGTTCTGCTTCCTTGTCTGCTGCCTACACACATGGCCGAGCCTCTCCCATCCTCAAAAAGATCTTAACTTGGGAGCATCTAGGTGGCTCGGGGAATGGAGACTCTTCCTGGCTGTGTGACCCTGGGCAAGTCACTTAACCGCCATCACCCGGCCCTTACTGTTCTTCTGCCTCAGAGCCAATACACAGTATTGATGCCAAGACGGAAGGTGAGCATTTAGAAGAAAACCTTCACTCAACTCTCCCATCTCCTATAAAGATTAAAATGAATATCATGTTTTATAAAATTTATTAATAATAATAAAAAAAGCCAGAGGAAGAAAGGCGCCGTCCCAGAGAGGACGGGGCTCACAGCGAACTTATAAACAACACGCGAAGACGCAGACATGGGGCTGCGGGGAAAGGAATGCTGGGAGATGAAGTCCAAGGCACCAGATTCTCTAACTAGACATTCTCAAGCGCTCATCCACTATTTCTCTTCTCTTTCTCAGCCAAACTTCTAGAAAAAGCTGCCCATCGATCCTCCTGGCCTCCGTTCTTCTCCTCTCGCTTCCTCCTCCCCCTTCTGCCCCTCCGGCTTCTGCTCTCTCCATTGCCGGCCTTGATGATCTTTCTGGGGTCTTGGGCCTTGACTCTCTCCAGCTTGTGAGCCTGCTGATCGCCCAAGCCTGCCGGCCACTCTCTCGCTCCTCTCGGGGTTTATGTGACGTTACTGCTCTCCCTCCGTCCTCCTCCTAGCAGCCTGATCACTCCTTCTCCGCCTCTCTTTTCCTTTATCTCCTGCCCCCTCCACGTTACGTGCTCCCCAGGGCTCTGTGGGCTCTATTTTGGGCCCTCCTCTCTCTCTACACTCTCTCGGTGACCTTAGTGGCTCCCCTGGGTTTAATTATCGTCTTTCTGCAGATGACTCCTAGATATACATCTCCAGCTTCTTTCCTGAGCTCTAGTCTGGCATCACCGATTGCTGGCTGAAAACTCCACCCTGGAGACGCTATAGATGTCTCGAATTCAGCACATCCAAGCAGGACCTCTTAGCTTTCCCCCAAATCCACCCCAATTCCGTGTTTCGGTGAAGGGCACTGCCATCCTTCTAGTCACTCGGGCTGGCAGCCTTCACGCCATTCCCACGCCCCACAGAAACGGTCGTTCGCCAAATCCTGTGTGTCCGATTCAGCTTCTCATCGCTCACATAGCCTCCTCCTTCGTGTAGGCCCTCCTCGGTCTCTTGCTTGGACCATTTCACTAGCTTCCAGATTGGTGTTTCTGCCTCAAATCTCACCCTCTCCAAGACGTCCTCCGCAAAAAAAAAAGGGATTTTGCCAAAGCATGAGACTAGTCATGTCCCTCTTCAGCTCAATAATTCCCAGTGACTCCCTAGTCCTGCTCTGAGTAAACAGAAGTTCCTCTGACTTTTAGAGCTCTGGACCAGAGCCCAAACCCCTCCTTTCCAGCCTCAGTATATGTGTCTCTTCTTCTACAGACTCATTAGTCTGTCTTTGTTCCTCGCCCATGGCCCTTCATCTCCCATCTCCATGCCTTTGTAATGGCTGTGCCCTAGGTCTGGAATGCTCTCCCTCCTTCTCTTCACCCCATAGGAACCCTTTGAGGTTCAGCTCAAGCATTGCCTTCTCTATGAAGCCTTTCCTGCCCCCTGTCCTGCACACACACACACACACACACACACACACACACACACACACACACACACACACTAGTGGCCGGCTATCCTCCTTTATATGTATAGGGACATGCTCTCTCTCCCTAGAGAATATAAACTCCTTGAGGGCAGGGACTGTTTCTTTGTTGTCTCAGACCTGAGCACGGATGCCTGACACCTAATCACTCAGTGCTTTAAAATGTCAGCCAATTGATTGCTCGGTAGATGGCCTCTCGCAGTCCCTTCCAGCCACACCCCCTAATCCTAGAAATTCCAGGTTGGGGAGAATTCCCAGGTTTTCATAGAAGGGAGGACTGTGGAAGCTTGCAGGGGAAGCATGATAGGCTGATGTGGGTGCTGCAGCCTGGAAACCCCTGTTAGAGATAACCCAGAGAGGTGTATTTATCCCATTCTGCCCCCTAACTGCCAATTAACTGAAGGCCAGCCCCAACACACACACACACATGCACACGCACACGCACAAGCATCGTGACAAACCGCCAGCCCCAGACTCCTCCATCTTCCCACCCTGACCCATTCTATTCCATTAGAGGTGAAAAGTACTTGGACTATTTTAAGGGAAACCAAGTAATGGTCTCCAGGGTCCCCCATGATCCTCTGCCTATCAGATTATTAACGAGTGGGCCACAGGCATAAAAGGGGGCCACGTGAGACCAAGGCATGACTAATGGCGAATAAACAAGCTTAGAGATGATCTGGTCTTGGCCCCCGCATTTTAATTGACTCAAAGCAGTTACCAAAACTTGGATTAAAGGGGCAGCTGGGTAGCTCATTGGATGGAGAGCCAGGCCTAGAGACGGGAGGTCCTAGGTTCAAATCTGGCCTCAGACACTTCCCAGCTGTGTGACCCTGGGCAAGTCACTTGACCCCCATGGCCTACCCTTACCACTCTTCCACCAAGGAACTAATACACAGAAGTTAAGGGTTTAAAAATATTAAAAAAAAAAAAAAAAAAAAAAAAAAAAAAAAAAAAAACTACTTGGATTAAAGTCTTGGGTTCAATAACCCGGGCTCCAACCCTGCAGCTCGGCTTCCCTATAACCATTCAAAGTTTCAGCCCCCCATTTATACCAATTCTTTCCCCCTGTTATTTTCTCTAATCTGAGCCACATCATCCGCGCTCCTACTCCACATAGGGTAAGAGCAAGCGACGCTGCTTCGCTCACATACATACACAAACATACACAAACCAAACACATACACAAGTATGGCTTTTGCAGAGCTGCACCAAAACCGAACTCCATTTTGACCCCAAATGCTTAAGGTCAGAGTTGGGCAGCTTCTGCCAATCATGTGTACATCCGCAGTCCCCAAACCCCCCAGGTACCTGGTCCATAAGTTACACCGCAGCAGTCCCATGCGGGGGATTCGCCGGGGCTCTCGAGGAACCACGCTTGCCCTTTAAGCCCCTGATGAAAGAGAGGTTCTCTTCCCCCAGACACTCCGAGTTTCTTATTCGAGAGTTCCGCTTACCCAGCCCACCTGCTAGGTAGAGTCTGGACTAGAGGACTCGGTGGGTTCCTGTGGATGTCTCACATCCGGAGTCTCCTGGCAGGGGGTTTAGGCACTTGGAACTTTGAATCTCAGTGAGACCTCCAAATACGTCAACCTGGAAAAACACAGAACCACTAAAGTAGTCGGCAAAGCCAATCAGGAAAGCAACAGATCCATCATAATCCCCCGCTTCACCGAGCCAAGCACCAAAGACTACACAGAGTCGAAACCCAGGGGCTCTGGGGACAGAGAGACACACTGCACTGGATGATCCTTTCAGCCCCCTCACTTTATAGAAGTGCAGAGAAGGGAAGTGATTTAGCCAAGGTCACAGAGGGGAAAGGGGACAGAGCCAGAATTGGGAGCCAAGTGCTCTGCTCCCACAGCCACTTGTCCACGCATTCCATTCTATCTCTCTGTATTCCCTCTGCAGCCAGCGCCCCCATTTTGTCTCAGTGAACCCCAAACTCCTCCAAATCCTTCTTTGGCTCTCTCAGAACATAGAAGTGGTCCCTGTTCTCTTGGCTGCTACTCTAACACCCTAGCCTCTGCCCTTTGGGCTACTGATGCTCCCTATCTACCACCTGCCCTAAGTCCCAAGGTAGCCCCTGGGGTTTACTATCTACACTTGGACACAAACACAATTGCTATTAAATATAAACACTCACAAGCAACATTGGAGGCACAGATGATGCTGGGGATACTATGTGCTCTTCCTCCTAATTTCCCTGTTGTGGTACTACCATCATCTCAGTCACTCGGGTCAATCACTCCAGTCACTTTTGCTTCCTCCTCCTTTACTGTGGAGATGCCACATCCTGTGGAATCTCCTGCATATCCACTCGAATCCTCCCTGTTTCTTCTCCTTTACTCCTATAGCCTATATTCTAATATTGGCCAATCTAGGAAAGAGGAACAGGAGAGGTAAACTGAGTAAAAGTGTCAGTCAGTGAATACATCGTTACTATCTAAGCAGGACCTCCAAGGTTCGATTGACAGATAAATCCACCAATGAGCATTTTTTTTAAACCCTTACCTTCCATCTTGGAGTCAATACTGTGTATTAGTTCCAAGGCAGAAGAGCAGTAAGGGCTAGGCAATGTGGGTTAAGTGACTTGCCCAGGGTCACACAGCTGGGAAGTGTCTGAGGCCAGATTTGAACCCAGGACCTCCCGTCTCTAGACCTGGCTCTCCATCCACTGAGCCACCCAGCTGCCCCCTCAATGAGCATTTATTATACACCCGCTACGTTCCAAACTCTGTTCTACACCCTGGGGATATAAAGACAAGAAGGAAACAGTCCGGCCCTCAAGAAGCTTATATTCCATGACACATAAAAATATCTAAAATAGAAGCACAAGCAAAATAAATATGAGGTGATGGCTGGGTGGGAGGAAGCACTAGCAGTTCTTTGGGAAGGATCAGAAAAGGAAGGAAGCCAAACTAAGGGCCCCCAAAATAGTTGTTTTTTCCCCAGAGAAAGACGGTCCATGTCATGCACCTAGTCTCCGTCTGCCTTGGGCCCAGTGGTGGGTCAGACTGACCCAATCCCTGCAGCTGTTTAGTGCTTCATCCTCCAGCTTCCCTTTGTGTCATTCTCGTGCCTGGGGGACAAGGGCTTTATTCACTGGTCCAGGATGGGGTTGTCCCATCTGTGTTCCCCAGGATTTCACTGCAGAGCCTCGCTAGTCTGTATGCAGGGTGGGGGTGGGGAAGGGGAAGGGGACATTAGCTTGGAGTGTTCCTTATTAATGGATCCAGTTCGTAGTTGGGGGGCCTCAGCGATGGTTATTTTAGAGCTGGAGCTCATCTGAGGAGACGAGAAGAGGAGCCTATGATGAATGTGAAGAAGAGGCCTCTGGGATGTTTTCCTGAGATAGCCGGACTTTGGCTCATGGTTTGCCAGACAGAAAGTGAGATGATTGAGGGGGTCCTCCCAGCTGGCCATTGTGAAGGCTTCTTCCTTGACAGAAGAGAGAGAGGAAACCCAGAGTCCCTCTATCCGACGAGAGAAGCATCAACCCAGTCCCAGGACATTCTCCTCAGCAGTCACTATCCCCGGTATCCGACCCATCTTCCCACTCCAGCCTCCAGCCTCCAGCCTCCTTCTGGCCACCCGCAGATAAACACAGACTAGTGTTCCCCACCCTTCTAGACCAGAAGGACAAAACACATCTCTTTTCTGCTCGTGCCCAAAGCTTTGATCCAGGGAGAGGTGCCCAACTCACCCAAAGAGGTGCCCAGCCACCCAAAGAACAGAACTCCTCAGTCCACAGCCAAAGAGTTTGAGTCTCACCTGTTTAAACATGGCTCCTCAGCAAACTGAAAAAGCCGGGAATGGGAGAGAGCAGGCTCTGGGAGCCCTGGGCAGGGTTAGACCTACCTTGGGCAGGTGAACAAAGATCACTTCTTTCTGGCAGAGTTCTAATAAGTATTACTGGTCCAACTGGTCAATTGAGCCCCAAGGAATGAACTTCTAAGCTCTTTTATGCCGGACTCTTGCTTCCCAACCAATGGCAGGAGCCAATCAGGTGCTGGTTAGTGGAAGTGGCTCTAGCCCTCTGTGGTTTTACATTCAGTCCAATCCAACAAGCATTTATTAAGCACCTACTGTGTACACTAGACATCAGGTTAAAAACAAACAAAAAATAGTCCCTGCCTTCAGTGTGACAACATGTAAACAAATAGACATAATTTTATATAAGAATGATGGGGCAAGTACTGGCCATGATGGGGATTAGGAAAGACTTCCCAGAGGAAGCCTGGGAATTTAAGAGTCAAAGGAGGGGCAGGCCTAGAGACAGGGAGGTCCTGGAATCAAATCTGGCCTCAGATACTTCCTAGTTATGTGACCCTGGGCAAGTCATTTAACCCCCATTGCCTAGCCCTTACCGTTCTTCTGCCTTAGTACCAACAGAGAGTATTGATTCCAAGATAGAATGGAAAAGTTAAAAAAAAGAAAGAACCATTCCCATAGTTGGGGTGAGAGGTGAAGGCCTGAACCAGAGTGATGTCCAGGGGAGGGAGTTATAAGAGATATATAGGTAGGCTCATCAGCTGATGATGGCAACTGATCAGATATGGGAGGAAGGGAAGGAAGAGGTGATGAGGACTCAGAGATGGAGTACAGAGGTGAAAGGGTTAAAGAGCCCTCCACAGAGACAGAGAGGTCTAGAGGAGGGATGGGCTTAGGGGGGAAGATAATAAATTCTGTGGTCTACAACACTGAGTGTGCGATGTCTACAGGACATCCACTGTAGGTGTCAAATGGGCAGTTGGTGATACAGGACTAGAATTCAAATCAGAAAGTAAGACTAGATAAAGATACGTGTGGGAGTCTTTGGCAGGGAATGAAGCCCACAGGAAATGCTTAGATCCCTGAGAGGGTACAAGGAGAAAAGAGGAAAGGACCCCCAATAAAGCCTCCAAGGACTTCCAACGGTAGAAGGAGGGACATGGCTGGTGATCCAACAAAAGAAAATGAGAAGTCAGGCAGGGAGGAGGACATCCCAGAGAGAGCACGGAGGAAGGACAGAGTGTCTAGGAAGAGCAGGTCATCATTGTTGAGATAGAAGCAAAGGAATATGGCAACTGATAGGATGTAGATGGGTAGCCAAGAGATGTGTGCAAGAACCCTGAGGTTTCAAGGCTGGATCCCTAGAAAGACAGTGGCATCAACAAGAGAGATGGGGCAATTGGGCAGGAGGGCAAATAGGGAAGAGGGGAGCAAAAGGAGTTCAGTTCAGATTGTGTTGAGTTTGGGGACCACACTCTAGTTCAGCGGTTCCCAAACTTTTGGCCTGCCACCCCCTTTCCAGAAAAAATATTCCTTAGCCCCCTGGAAATTAATTTATTTAAAATTTTAATAGCAATGAACAGGAAAGATAAATGCACCTGCGGCCATCACCGCTTTCCTGGATCACTGCAGCAGCCACCAGGGGGCGGTGGCGCCCACTCTGGGAATCACTGCTCTAGTTGAAGGATGGCCCCTGTCCGTGGTCTTGAAAACTGAACAGATGAACCAACTCTCTTCTAGACATCCTTTTCACCTCCAATTCAGAAGACAAGTCGGCAGGGGTGGAGGGGGCCTGCTGGGCCTTAGGGAGAGAATACAAACTAGTATAAGGAAGCAGGAGGAGGTGGCTGGTGCCCTTCACCAAGGAGGATGAGAATTCAAAAGAGGCAATGAGAAGAAAGCTGTCCCAATGGCAAGGTGGGAGGAAAGCAGGATTACTGAGGCAAGAAAGGAATGAATGGCTGATAAGGAAATAAAACAGGAAATGGAGATGACTCTTTCTAGGAGCTTGACTGAGGAAGGATGCATAGGAAAGGAGGAATGCGCCCATATTTATTTGAAAGATCCTTGTGAAAGTTGGGGGGGGGCAGGAAGTAGCAAGGGCAAGGGCAAGGGCTCAGGATGTCATGACTTTTCCAAGAGCGGAAATCCAAGTTTGTCTGGTGAAGGGGAGAGGAGGGTCAAGGGAGAGGGGGAGGTCGATGGAACGAGTGTACCAATAATGGGCATTGCCATCCTACTGGAAAGGAAAGTCTCTGCCTCCTTTGCTCCCTCTCCCGTTTGGGAAGCATAACCTTGGCATTTCCCAGGCCTCCAAGCATGGCCAATCTGGATCCCTGCCAGGAGAATGTAAATGCCTTAAGGGCAGGCACTGCTTTCTTCCTGGTTTTTGAATCCCCAGCCCTTTGCACAATACCTGGGCATAGTGGATGTGGAATTGAACTTAACATCCCTGGACTCCAAAGACTGGAGGACTGGAGAATCCTTTCCAATCTGAGGAACCGAGGCCGACATCTCCTCCTGGCCCTACTTGCTCAGCAGTCCAATGTGGAATCCTGGGTAAGAGCCCCAGAATGCAGTCAGCACCAGGTCCTGGGCACCTCCCTCCTTTCCTTGGATAGGTGGGGGACGAGGGGCAGAGAATGTGGCACATCCGGTCAGCAGAGGTTACTGGGTGGAGCTTTGTTAGAAGGTGAAGGAGGGCATCAGGGTTCAAGGTTGGTCATGAGGAAACCAGTTGGGAGTGGAGAGTCCAGATTTAAAGAGAGTCTCTCAGGAGGCAGGTTTGACCTCTCAACTCCACAATGACCCAAACTCAGGCGCTGCTGGGGACCCCCAAACAAGGGCCGGATGTTGGCACTCATCCCTTTCAGAGCTGTTCATTAGTATTTTGTGCAGAGCCATGCTAGGAGCAAGAGGGGCCGCCAAATAGACTAGAAATGGCCCCTGCCCTCAATGAAGCGGGAGGAATGAGGGAATCCAGAGTCGCCCTCAGAAATACAGGAGCCCGTTCAGTGCCCAGGCCACAAAGGGCCCAGAGGAGGAGGCCCAGAGCTGTTAGCGCACAACGTGGGGAATGCTCTCCAGCTAGGCGAGAACGAGGGAGATGAGGGCCCCCAGGACGTCCTCTCTCCAGTATGTCTCCAAGCACATCTGCAGAAGCCTGGGCTCACTTCTGAATGCCCAGTTTTAGGAAGGATGCTGACGAGCTGAAACATGGCCCCAGAGTCACCAGGAATGGCGAGGAAGGCATTTGTGTTGCTCCTGTGATCTCAGATCCTCTCCATAATCCAGGGACAGAGGCCTGTTATGATCCCATTTCACAGCTGAGATACCTGAGGCAAACAAAGGTGAAGTCATTTGCCTAGTCACACAACTAGTAAGTGTCTAAGGTGGGATTTAAACTCGGGTCTTCCCAATTCCAAGCCCAGCACTAGCTGCCCCCACTGGAAAGGGAAGAGACTTGAAATCCCTGGTGACAAAGGATTCATAGTGCTGGAGAAAAGATGGAGGGGATTCCCTTCCATTCGGGGAATATCTATGAAGGGCCCCAGGGTCTAGGTAAGGTATGAAGTTTAGACCACCCAGGCCCCGCCTCAGTGAGAAGCCTTCAGCCTGGCCACGGCAGAGGGTGGGTATGTGACAACAGACCTGGGCTGCATCGGACTCTTCGGGACCCCATCTGAGGTTTTCTTGGCGAAAATACCCGTGTGGTGGGCCATTTCCTTCTCCCACTCATTTTACAGAGGAGCAAAACGGAGGCAGACAAGGTAAAGTGACTTGCCCAGGGTCACGCGGCTAGTATGAGTCTGAGACTAGATCTGAACTCAGGAAGAGGAGTTGCCTTGACATGGAGCCTGGCACTCTTCTCGCTGTGCCAATAACTGTATTACAAAACAATATGGGATACCTTATAGAAGGGGACGGCATTCCTGCCTGGGGACTGAAGGAGGAGACCTTGGACCCGGGTTCTAAACAGGAATCCAGCGGCAGGGATGGGGGGTGAGAGGAGGACGTTCTTGGCACAGGAACATGTGGCGATGGAGAGAAAGCAGAGCAGAGCAGAGGAGGGGCCAATACCAAGGACACCCAGTGGCTGCATTTGGCTTGGGGGCACCATGGAGTAGTTACTCGACTGCCCCAAGACAGAGCCTGCGCTGATGGAAGTTAATGGAAACCTCCCACCACAGACCTCGCTCTCTCCTCAGCCAAGAGGAGGCAGCCTGCCATCTGTTCTGCTGCTGCCCTCTGACAGCCAATTCCCTTCCCCCTTCTTGCTTAGGGAATACTAATCAATTTGAGGTTGGCAGCTTACTGCCCAGGACTGCACTCAGAAGCCCTGGGGCTGTGAATCCCAGCATGCCCTTCCCAGGCCCACAGAGCCTCCTTCCCAGCCTCCAGGCCATCCCCAGGACTTATGGTTGTTTTTTTAAACCCTCACCTTGTCTTAGAATCAGTACTGTGTATTGGTTCCAAGGCAGAAGAGCAGGAAGGGCTAGGCAATGGAGGCGAAGGGACTCATCCAGGGTCGCGCAGCGAGGGAGTGTCTGAGGCCAAATTTGAATCCAGGACCTCCTGTCTCCAGGCCTGCCTCTCAATCCCCAGAGCCACCCAGGCACCCTTCTTGGTATTATTTTTAACAACCTGCCTTTCATATTGGACCTTTTCTTTTCACACTTTGCCCATCTCCTTGAGTCACAGAAGCCTGCCTCTCCTTTGACAAGATCATGCCCTGGGGACAGTTTCTCCGGTTGGGGTGGGCGTACCTTCCCTCAGGTTCCCTCACCCATCCCCAAGCCACAGAGCCCAGGCCAAAGGGGGCCAGAAGGGCCGGCTCCTCAGTGACCCTTTCAGGTTCACTCCATCCCAGTCTAAGAGAGATCTACGGAGGTGGCGGTTTTCTCCAGGCCTCCAGGTCACTCTCACTCCCATTTCTCAACCTCCACCTTACCTCATCACTCACAAATGTGCCACCTCCACGGCCCATTCCTCCGAGATGCCTGACTCTGGCTGGAGCCTCCTGTCCTTCCAGATCTCCCTGCTCCTCGCCCCTCTGACAGCCCTTCTCTCTCTCCATCACAACCCACAGTCCCTGCGCCGCTCCCTGCATTCCCAGGCCTTCCCTCTTCTGTGCTCTGGCCTCACTCTCCTCTCTTGTTTAGCCAGTTCAGCTCTACACAGTCCTTGACCCAAAAATCCCTCATCCAATCGGCTTTGGAATGGGTGGGTGGATTGACTCATTCCATCTCTAGACCACCAACCGAGGATCACTCCTGATCATCTGCCTTCTCTGATCTCTGATCTTGCTTAAGGCTGAAGAAGATCACTGGAGAAAGCCATGCTGACTTAGTCTACTCCAAATTTCACCCCAACCTTCACCTCCTCAAGCCAATCCTTGTACTCTTTTCTCCAGAACAGCTCTCTGTCACACTCCCCACAGCCACGGATTCAAAACTTTTCTCAAACCACAGCTCATCTTTTCTTCCTTCCTTCCTTCCTTCCTTCCTTCCTTCCTTCCTTCCTTCCTTCCTTCCTTCCTTCCTTCCTCTCTCTCTCTCTCTCTCTCTCTCTCTCTCTCTCTCTC
>NC_058133.1:510678039-510709538 GCF_016433145.1 Gracilinanus agilis | reverse complement strand
TTTCTTTCTTTCTTTCTTTCTTTCTTTCTTTCTTTCTTTCTTTCTCTCTTTCTCTCTTTCTCCCTCCCTTCCTTTCTCTCTTTCCTTTCTTTTTCCCTTACCTGCCATCTTAGAATCAATACTAAGTATTGGTTCCAAGGCAGAAGAGCAGTGAGGGCTGGGCAATGAATGGGGATTCAATGGTTTGCCCAAGGTCACCCAACTAGGAAGTATCTGAGGTCACATTTGAACCCAGGACCTCCTATCTCCAGGCCTGGCTCTCTAGGCACTGAGCCACCTAGTTTCTTTCCTCTTCATATTTTCCTTTAAAAATTGAAGCTGGTCTCTCACAATCTCCTTCCCTTCTCTAGTTCTACACCTAAGATCACTCAGCAGCTCTTCTCCTTTGCTCTAGTCTGGAAGATATGGGTCCCTTCTTGGGGCTGGCCAGTGCCAAATCTCTACTTGCATTTTGACCCGACGAGCTCCTGTGACTTCCAAGAGCTTGTCCCTTCAATCATGTCTTCCCTACTTAAATTTTAGCCACTCCTTATCCACTGGTTTCTTCCCAACTCCTAAAACACAGCCATAAAAAACCCAACCCTTTCTTACCATCCCAGCAAGCTCTCATCCTCTCTCCCCCCTCCCTTGTCCCACCTAACACCCAGAAGAGCTGTCTCCTCTCCTTCACTTGGCTCTCTCGTCTCCCCCTAATGTCTCATCCCTTTGAAATCTGGCTTCTTTCCCACCACTCTGCTGAAATTGTTCTTTCCAAGGTCTTCCGTGATCTCTTTATTGCTAAACCCAAAGACCTTTTCCCAGTACTCGCCTTTTTTGACCTCCCTGTGACATCAGACAACATAATGCTGGCAATTCTTCCCTTCTGGACACTCGCTTCCCTGTTTTCATGGTTCTCTTACTATTAGATGAATTCTCCTCCATCTCCTTTGAAGGCTAATCATCGGAGATATCTAGGTGGCTCAGTAGCTAGAGAGCCAGACCTGAAGACAGGAGGTTCTGGGTTCAAATCTGATTGCAGACTCTTTCCAGCTATGGGATCGTGGGCAAGTCCCTTAACTCTCCATTGCCTAGCCTTGACTGCTCTTCTGCCTTAGAACCAATACACAGCATTGATTCTAAGACTGAAAGTAAGAGTTTTAAAGAAAAAATAAAGGCTAATCCTCTATGTTCTAACCTGATGGTTCCCCTCCCCACCTCTGGAGAGGTATATCCCAGGGTTCTGTCTTGCACCCTCTCTTCTAGATCTAAAAGCTCTTGGTGACTGCAGCAGCTCCTGTGCCTTCAGTGATTACCTCTACGGCAGCGGTTCCCAAACTTTTTTGGCCTCCTGCCCCCTTTCCAAAAAAATATTACTTAGCTCCCTGGGAATTAATTTTTTTTAAATTTTAATAGCAATTAATAGGAAAGATAAATGCCCCTGGATCACAGCTCCCCTGGATCGCTGTAGCCACCAGGGGGCGGTGGCGCCCACTTTGGGAATCCCTGCTCTACAGAACAGATTCCCCAGTCTAAATATCCACCTGGCATCCCTCAGTAGGCTTCTGCCCCCAGGTTTCTAACTGCTTGCTTGTTATCTCGGCATCTCAGCATCAGCATGTCCAGATTGAACTCGTCTTTTGCCTACACCTGCCCTTCGCTCTATCTTTCCCATTTTTGACAAAGGCACCCCATTTGACAGATCACTGACATTCTTCTAGTTGTCCAGGTTCATGACTTAGGAGTCATCTTTGGGTTCTTGCTCTCTCTTACTCCCTTGCCAATTAAGTTGCCAAATCTTGTGATTTTCCCTTCTCAGCTGTCCTCTCTGGTCTGGGTCACTGCAATGGTGTCCTAAAAGGGTCTCTCTTCTTCTAGTTTCTCCTTTTCAAAATTATCCCTGATGGGGCTGGAGAAAGACCATCCTAAAACTCAGATCTGATCTTGTCATTCTTCTGCTCATGAAGCTTCAGTGGCTCCCTATTGCCTTCAAAACACAAATTATTGTTTGGCATTTAAAGCCCTTTAAAATTTGGCTTTAGGCCATCTTTCCAGGCTCAAGACCATGAGAATTGACCTACTTGCTGTTCCCCTCAAAGGACCTTTCTCCTCCTGCCTTTGTATAAGCTGGACCTCCTCCTATCTGCCTCTTAAAATGAATTTCTAGTTTTCTTCCAGGCTCAGTTCACATGCTTTTTCCTTTTCTGATTCCCCACAATTGCAGTTTCTCCAACGCTGTGTATTTATTTGGTATCTATCCTCTAGTGAGTTTTCTCTGAATATGTTCTATCCCCATAGTAGAAGGCAAGGTCCTTGAGAGCAGGCACCAGGTGGCTTTGGGATTTGTATGCCTCATCCCTGGCACAATGACACGCACATAGAAGGTGCATGTTGAGTGGCTAACAATATAAGATAATGTCAAGTAGCCTCGGATTGGGAAGACCAATAACCACCAAGCTAAAGAACTTGTGCTTTATCTCCATGGGAAATGGAGAGCTATAGAAGAGTTTTGAGAGGAGGAAAAGCTTGATCAGATAGATACCTAAGGAAGAGAAGCCTAGAGCATCTGTAGGAAGGGTGGTCTACGGAGAGGAGAGGAGAGGAGAGGAGAGGCAAGAAAACTAGGATAATTAAGATGGGTAGCCATGAGGGCCTCTACTAGCATGGCAGCAGTGGGAAGAGGGAAGAGGGGAGAAATGAGAAGAATATGAAGGTGACAGAATTGGCAGGATTTGGTCAGACTGCATAGTTGAGAAAAGAATCCAAGATGACACCAAGAATTTGAACATAGGAGAATGATGGTGCCACTTGCAGAAGCAGTGAAGAAACCAAGAATCAAGGGCTGATTTGGCCACAGTCAGAGTTGAGGTAAAAGGGCAGGATGGCAGGAAGAAGTTCTGTTTGTGACAAGTCAAGGCTGACATCCATCTAGGTAGAGGTGGCCCTTAGGGGAGAGATTCCCAATGTTGTATTTTAAAAGCTAAAGGTTTGTGATGGCTGGGCATCTTGGCATAGAAAGTAGGACTACTGGTAGAAATGGGTTAATCAAATTACAGCTCAGCACAAAGAAGAACTTCCAAGTAAATGGAATGGTTTTTTCAAAAATAAATTAACTTGGGGCAGCTGGGTAGCTCAGTGGTTTGAGAGCCAGGCCTAGAGATGGGAGATCCTGGGTTCAAGTCCGGCCTCAGACACTTCCCAGCTGTGTGACCCTGGGCAAGTCACTTGACCCCCATGGCCCACCCTTACCACTCTTCCACCTAAGAGCCAATACACAGAAGTTAAGGGTTTAAAAAAAAAAAGAATTATCTTGTTAAGTAATGAGTTTCCTGCCACTGAGATGTTCAATTATAGGCTAGGGAAGGCAAAAGGCATTTATGCCTTAGGTAAGAGCACAGACACTAGGATCCTTTCTGGGATTTTGACGAAGGACCCAGATAATCCTCTGCCCTGGTTTGTTAAGTCATCTTGGAATGGGTAGAGGGAGTAGGTGTAGACTGTCCTGAAGAGTGGCCCAGATGGCATCCGAAGGTGAAGACATCTAACTAGTCCTCCCTGTTCAAGCACCTTGTTATCTATTGACCAAACTCCTGCACCCCAACCTCTTTTCTTTATTATTTTTATGTCCACTCATCAGGAACGTCACAGTGAGGATTTCTTTGGGACATGAGTTGGACTGGTTGGCCACCAAGGTCCCTGCCGGCTCCGGGATTCTGGGAAAATTCTTCTAATTTATTCATTTCTCTTCTCCACTACATCCAGTAGATGGTCAAGTCCTGTTGATTCATCTTCTTGGGTCTGTTCTGCCCCATTATGGTAATTGCCTAGGTTCAGGTCCTTTGTTTTTACTTGGACTCTCACTGGCTTCGCCTTTCAACTCACCTTCTGGCCTCCCGGCTCTCCTGTCTCAGGTCCATCCTTCACATTAGTTCCTGGTGATTGTCCCAAGCGTCTCCTCTATACTCACTGTTAAATGGCTCGCCAAAGTTTTCCAAATAGAGGATAGAGAGCATCCTGGTTTTGGTAGTTGGGACTCCCCTTCCTTTATCACCCATCTTCCCTTCTTCCTTCAAGGTCTGTCTGGGTATCCTCTTACTCCCTGGAGTGGGAGGGATTTCTCTCAGGACTTTGGCCCGTCTCCACTGAGCAGTGAGGCTACCCTCCCTTGGCCCGCTCTCTCAGGTGTAGGTGCTTCCCTGACCCCTTAGACTGCAAGCTTCCTGAAAGCAGGGGGTGTCACCTCTCTTGGATGTGTAAAAGGTAATTCTTGGTTCTCTTTGAGTTCACACTTGTGAGAAGGGAATCCTTTGTTCTCTTTGCCTAGTTGGAGTTGACACTTTGGTTGGCAATAACTTTGAATCAATACAAGCTTGAACTAGGTGGAGGAGTTCACAAACCACTTGGTGAATTCACACCTTACTTGATGCTAGTTAAGAAGCCAGTAAGATACTTGGAAAGCTCCACCCTTTTCCCCAAAACTCAAACAATCAGAAACTTTTGAATTCTTTTAAGAGTTCACACATGGCCTCAGACACTTCCCAGCTGTGTGACCCTGGGCAAGTCACTTGACCCCCATTGCCCACCCTTACCACTCTTTCACCAAGGAGCCAATACTCAGAAGTTAAGTGTTTAAAAAAAAAAAAAAGTTCACACACTCAATGCCCTTCAATTGGGGAATGGCTGAACAAATTGTAGTATCTGTTGGTGATGGAATACTATTGTGCTCAAAGGAATAATAAACTGGAGGAATTCCATGTGAACTGGAAGGATCTCCAGGAATTGATGCAGAGTGAAAGGAGCAGAGCCAGAAGAACATTGTACAGAGACTGATACACTGTGGTAAAATCGAATGTAATGGACCTCTGTACTAGCAGCAATGCAATGACCCAGGACAATTCTGAGGGATTTATGGAAAAGATGCTACCCACATTCAGAGGAAGAACTACAGGAGAGGAAACACAGAAGAAAAACAATTGCTCGAACACATGGGTGGATGTGGACATGATTGGATGTAGACTCGAAAGACCACACCAAAGCAACTATCAATAATATGGAAATAGGTCTTGATCAATGACACATGCTAAAACCAGTGGATATGCATGTCGGCTATGGGGGGGGGAGGGCGGTCTGGGGAGGTGAAGGGGAAAGTAAGAACATGAATCATGTAACCATGGAAAATTTTTCTAAAAAATTAAAAAAAATTAAAAAAAAAAAAGAGTTCACACTCAGAAAAGGTGTAAATCCCAAAAGTGACAACTCAGACAATTTAGAAACTGTGATTGGCCCCCATGAAAAGGGGCAGGGACAGGAAACCACTATAAAAGCCATGAAGGCAGACTGGTAAAGAAGAGTCTATTAGAGATAGAACTCCAAGAAGGAAGGTGGCTTCAAGAAGATCATTCAAAGAAAAAAGTGGAGGGAACTTTGGTGAGTGGAGAGCTGGTTTTCCCTTCCTGTCTTCTGGAGATAGTTTAATTCTGATTGAAGGCTAACAAGTCCTGGCTGAGCCAAGCACTGGAACAATATTTAGTCAGGTTAATGTCTTCTCTACTCTTTTGTATTTCTCTACTTTCACTTTTTCTGCTTCTTTTATAAATAAAAGAGTAATAATTTTCATATATGTAACCAAACCATTAATTTTAACACTTACAGATGGAGAACATTTGTATTTGGGTGATGGGACAAGATGGTACAAAGAATATCTTGGGATTCCCAGAACCTAGCATGGTTTAATGAGTGCTGAAATGAGAAAAAAAAAATAATCTTGTTCATTGGAGAGATAAGACTTACAACCCAAAACTGGGGCAGCCAATCACAATTCCTGGGTCGTGCAGATCAGAATGGCTCTAGAATTTCATGTTTTTCAGTGGATCCCTTTGACCAGAACAAAGAAGCCATCCCAGAACACAGGGGTGTTGAACGGAATGCTTTACTCTCCTCTCCGGATCTTCAAACAAAATGGAAAATGTTCCTTTGAAAGGGAATCCAAACACTTTCTGCCCCCGCTTCTTTCTTACTCAGTTGCCTTGAAGCAGGCAAGCAGGTCACATGCCTCCAAGGGAAATGATGGGAAATGATCTCCCCCATTGCTTCCTTCCTATCCACCGAGGCAGGAGGGGAGAGGGGAGCTCGGAGCCTCTTTTCTCCTCCCTCATTCATCTTCTCCAATCCTCCCATCAGAGGCCGCCTCATCAGCGGGTGCCACTGTCATGACTGCTGCTTCCCTTGTACATCATTTAGCGGTCATCTCAAGCTGCTGACCTGCTCGGCCAGGTGAGGGGCCGGTGCTAGAGGAAAGCCACGGAGCTTCCCTGGCTAGGATGAAGTCCATCTGGGCCACTGAGGCAGAGGAAGGGCCTGGCAGGCATTCACAGAACCGGTTTGGTGGGTCTGTTTGCCTCTTACCTGTTCGAATTCCAGAGGACATCGGCCAAGCCGCTGACGTTATTTCTTCACCAGATGAACACTCCTGCGCAGCCAGTGAAAGGAGGCTGAAGCCATGCTTGCCACTAATGGCCCTTGCAGAGCCCCGCGGGCGCTCCAGTGTCCTGGGCCTTGTGTGGGGGGCAGTTTCCGGGGCAATGCCACAGGGCGATGCTGCCAAAGCTGGACAGAGCAGACCAGCCGGCCTCCTGGCCCTTGAAGCCCTCAGCACTAGAGCTCAGAGGAGCAGTTTGGGGGTCTTGAACATCACCACCAGGCCTTCCCAGGGTGGGAAACTTCTCAGGAATAGCCACTGTTGGAATATTTTATAGGGCAGCCGGGGGTCTCGGTGGATGGAGAGCCAAGCCTAGAGACTGAATGTCCCAAGTTCCAATCTGGCCTCAGACGCTGCCTTGCTGGGTGACCCTGGACCAGTCACATCACCCCCATGGCCCAGCCCTGATGGCTCTTCTGTCTTAGAACCAATACTAAGACAGGACAGAAAGGCTAAAAAAACAGTATTTTACAGAGGTTTGAAATGAAGCACTCTTGGTCTCCTGACATGTCTTGGGGTCCCCCCACCCTGTTCCTTAGTTTCCCCTCCATACACTTGGGGGTCCAGGGTAGCTTCCTTCCCATCAGTAATATCAAGGGGCAGCTCTACAGAGTGGAAAAGGCCCAACTCTGAGTCCTGGAAGTGAAAGATGGTGGAGCATTTACCGGTGGGTTCAGAGGGTGGGTGTTCTCTCGCCAGAATCCCTATTTTACAGATGACCAGACTGATGGGGAGGGGGGCAGGGAGGGCCGCCCTCCCCTCCCCTCCCTGCCCCCCACTTCTCCCCATAGAATTCTGGAGGGGGGCTACTCAGCTGGCCATTATGGGGCGCAGGGCCTCACCAGTCTTCACCCCCTTATTTTACCAGGCAGGGAACTGAGGTCCCGAGGCTTGACCTAGCCCCCCCCCAAGTGCCTCATCCACAAATGGGATCTGAATCCATTGGGCCTCAGTCTCCCCATCTATAAAATGTCTGGCCAGCCTCTGGGGTCCCCTCTGCTTCATTGCCCCGGGGCTCAGTTTCTCCATCTGTAATATGGATGGGTGGGTCTGGCCACCCCTGAGTCCCCCTCCAGCTCTGAATCTAAGCTCCGAGGGGTTCCCTGGGTCTCAGTCTCTTCATCTGTAAAAAGGGGGAGGTCTATCCGGCCAGCCCCTGGGGTCTCCTCCAGACCTTAATCAAAACTCCTACGAGCTCCCTGGCCTCAGTTTCCCCATCTGTAATATGAGTGGCTAGGTCCTAGGGGCTCCTTGGCCTCAGTTTCCTCTTCTGGAGGGGCGGCTTTCTGGCCCCAGGGCCCCGCCCCTGTAGCTCCCCACTCCTAATCTTGTGGGGGTGGGGGCGTTGCAGGACGGCCGCGTTACGTCACGGTCCCGTTTCCCGCCCTTCCCCGCCCCTCCCCCACCCCAGGGGCGCGCTCTCCGCGGGAGCCGTTACGACCGTTGGAGGACGAGGGGCGGGGGAGAGAAAGAGCGAGGAAAAGCACCGCTCCGCCCCTCCGGTGCGCGCGCAGCCGCTACAGTTCGCTCCGTCTCGCGCAGACGCTCTGCTCGCCTCGTGGCGCGCTCCGTGTTTTTCCCCCAGCCCTTTGTGTCGGGGTCTGTGTGCGCATGTGTGAGGGAGAGGGCGGAGGCGCGCGGGCGGGGGACCGGGGGGAGGAGGGGGGAGCAGGGTGGTGAGCTCAGCCCCGGGTATCGGGTTTCGGCCGCTCCCTCCAGCTCCGCCCTCCCCGTCCTGGCCCCGCCCAGGCCGCCATTTCGTGGCTCGGCTCGGCTCGGCGCCGGCCTCGTGGTGTCCACATCATGGACGCCCGGCCCGGAACTGAGACCCGACAAAGGGCGGCCGGGGGCGGCGCGGCCTGCGTGCGCGCGGGCAGGAAAAGCGCAGCGTGCGTGTGCGCGCGGCTTGCACGTGCGATTTGTCACTCGGGTGTCCTTGTGACCTGGTGCTGTTGCGCGGCGTGTGCGCGTGCCCGGGGACTGGGGAGCAGACTCGCGTGGCTTTCATTTGTGGGTCTAGGGGGGTGTAGGGGCGTCCCGCGTGGCAGCGTGTGTGGTCGTGTCTCTTTTGTCAATGGTCTAGCTTGCACGTGTTTTGGTGTGCACGTGGTGTCCATGGGAGTGGGTGGGGTCCGGGTTAGTTTGTCGTGGGTTTGTAAGTCGCGTGTCTCCCCCCCACGTGGGGTCAGGGAGGCCCCTGGGCACAGAGAATTTTGCCTCCATCCCCCCTTTTGCAGACTTGGAAATAGGCTTCTGTTCGGAAGTCCCTGCAGCCCCTCCAGATGTGCTCAACCCACCTGGAGGAGGCCCTGCCACCCTGGGGTGCCTTCTGCACCCTCACACTGCCCCCCAGAACCCTGGCACCCACGTGTGACTTGGGCAGACTTGTTCTGCTCAACTCACAGACCCCCCTGTTGCTCCGGGCCTGTGTCCACTCTCAAATGGATGGCCACCAGCCTGGGCGCTGGCATCCATGTGAGGGCAGTGCCAGCTCTGCCCTCACTCCGGTGACCCCGACCTGTGCTCTGGGGGCTACCCACAGCCTGGGCACCGGACACCTGTGCCAGCAGCAGGGAAGGGAGGGTCTGGCGGGGCACATTCAAACCAAACTTGGAGGACCCCGGGGGGTGCTGGGGGTGGGCTGGGGGCCCGAGACGGGCCACATGAGCAACCTGACCCGTGTTGGTACAAAAGCCTCCCACCTCGGGGCTGCATCTGCCAGTGCCCGGCCATTACTCCGGCCTTTGCCACCCATCCAGAGTGGGAGTGCCCATGCTCCAGACCACCCTGAGCAGAGCCCGGAGAGGCAGCTGGAAGCCCAGAGGGAGGACCGCCCAGGAAGAGAAGGGGCCACGGGGCAAAGCCGGACCCCCCCCCCCAGGCTCTGAGATCGAATCCAGCCGCATACACCAGTCTGGCCAGGGAGCCGCGCCTCCTCCCCTCCCCCAGAAAGTTCCGACTGACTCCTCCTGGGGCTGTCCTCGGGCACCTCCCTTTTCCCATTGATCAGAGAGGGCCCCGGACTAGAGGGTCTCGGAGTTCCCTTCTGGCTGGCTCTAGTGCCTCAGTTTCCTCACTTGTAAAATGGGGCCCCTGCCGGCTCACAAGCTCACGATCCTTTGGGGGAGAGCCCTTTCTAGCTCGCCTGGGTCCGGCGGGCTGAGGGAGGGACAGAAGCTCCGCCCCGTCCCCCAGCTTCATCCGGACTCGGGGTGCCTAGGCCGAGTCAGCCCCGCCCCTCAGACAAAGGGCTGCCTTTGTTCCCATCCCACCGGGCTGGGCAGAGAGGGAGC
The DNA here is from genome assembly GCF_016433145.1 of Gracilinanus agilis. NCBI lineage: Eukaryota > Metazoa > Chordata > Mammalia > Didelphimorphia > Didelphidae > Gracilinanus > Gracilinanus agilis. The sequence goes on along the minus strand of NC_058133.1, from coordinate 510,699,791 downwards.
GCGCGCGGGGGGTGGATGGGGTGGAGGCCGCGGCTCCGGGCAGCCCCGTGTGACCGAAACCAATCCGGGCTGGGAGCGGGCCGAGCGCCGGGGCTGAGCTGGAGGGCCGTGGGCGTGGCCGGCCCAGCCCCCGGCCTGCACGGACGGGTTACGCGCGGATTATTCTTAGTGTTGCAGCTTCTTGGGGGCTTCCGCTGTTGTTGTTGATAGCAGTTTCCATTTCCCCCAAATGCCCAGGGGAGGCCTCTGGGCCTCCCCCTCCCCCTTCCTGGAATACGGCTCGGCCCAGCTCGGGAACTCCCACCTCCCTCTAGGCCTGGGCAGAGATGCGGCGCCCGGCGGCCCTCCTTCCTGCCCTCCTTCACCCTGAGGCCACAAGCATGGGGTGGGGGGGAGGAAAGGGGGGGACGACTGAAGAGAATGAAGGCTGGCCCCGGGCATGGAAGCACACAGTCGGCGCTCCATAAATGCTCTGGGGACTCATTTTTCTAGCCTCTGTCCTCACCCATCCCTCTAAGCTCCGGGGGCAGAGGGGTGCCCTGTGAGCCCGAGGGAAGAGAACCTGCCTGGGGGAGCCCTGGGGCTTGGCCCGGAGAAAGCATTTATTTGGGACCTTTTCCCACACCCCCCACCCCCCCAAGGAAAAGCCAGGAAATCTCAGGGAGGGAGAGAGCCAGAGCTGGGAATGCCAGTGATGGAGATGGAGAGCGGGATCTGTGTGTCCAGGCATGGGGAGATGCCCCAGGGGGACCCGGGGGGGGGGGGCAGCTTCTTTGGGCTTGGCCTTTTGTCATCCTGCCGCCCATCCATGTTCCCAGGAGCACCCCGCTGTGCCAAAGATGCCCCAAAGTGGACCCTCTAGGCAGGCACCTACCTGGGCACCTGCCAGCCCGAATGCAGGCTTTTCCACCTGGGGAAATGGGAGATCTGGCAGGAGACAAGGGAACCAATGGGGAGCCTTCCTTGGGTCTCCAAAGCTGGCCCAGGGCCACCCTGGCCTCTCTCCCCCAGGCGCGGGGGTGGGGGGTGGAGGGGGGGCTGGCACCGCCCCCCCCACTCCCAACCTCACTTCTTAGGTCTATGAGCCAGGGTGCGGACACAGTCTGCAAGCAGGGGCAAACTAGACAAGGAACAAATACTGATCTGGCTCTGGATTCCGAGGCTCTGGGTTCAAATCCAGCCTTGGACTCCTACAGGCAATTTGCCTGAGTCTGCCTTGTTGTCTGTGACAAGAGAAGGTGGCAACAACCTCTGAGCCAAGACTCTCCACAGCATGGATTCTGCCCCCTGCGGACAGCCACCAGGCAGGTGCCCTGCTTCCTGGACCCCTTTCCATGCCCTGCCCGGAGGAGCCCAGGGACAGTCAGCCTGTACCCCCACAGGGTACCCCCCAGCTGCCCTCCTTGCCCCACCCCCTCAGGGCTTCCGAGCAGGAACTGAGAGTGTGTTTGTGCCGGGTATCTGGGCTCCTGCCTCAGGAAGATCCAGGCTGCAGGTGCTGGGGGGAGGCAGAGCCAAGGCACAGCCACTTCCCAAAGCGTTTCCTTCTGTAGTTAGTGCCTTCTTGGGGCTGAAAGCCAGAGGGACCCTCCCTCCCCAGAGCTCCAGACAAGGAGGCACCTTTTTAGTTTCTCCTCCCTCTCCTTACTGACATCCCCTGAGACTGACCCCTGCCATCCACACAGCCCTGAGGCTGTCACCCCCTGCTCAAGGACCTCCCTGGCTCCCTATTGCCTCCAGGATCAAATACCAACTCCTGAGTTTGGGGCTGTTCCTTGGCTGGGACAAATGCTACTCGTTGGGTGGCAGATGATTGGCCATTCTTCACTTTGCCTCCAGACTCCCTTTTTTGTGTTTTTTTGCCCATTCTCCCCCTCCCCCGACACACACACACACACACACACACACACACACACACACACACTGTGTGCTGGCTAATCCAGCTTCCACTGCCTGTTTGTTCCCTCTGAGACCCATTTCCTTTCCTACTTCCGTGCTTTTGCCCAGGCTGTGCCCCATGCGCCTACCTTCCTCTTAGAATCAGCAGCTGCCTTCAAAGCTCACTTGTTATCATTTCCTCCAGGGCTCCTGCCCGAGCCTTTCCTCTGAGCCTTTCCTCTAGAAGTGACTTTGTATCTGTCTCCATCTAGCTTGTAGCTACTTTTCTTGTCTGCCTCAAAGTATTCCTACTCCGAACCTTTTTTTTTTTTTTTTTTTTTTTTAATCACTTCCTCCCATCTTAGAATCCATAGAAGTATCAGTTCCCCTGCAGATGAGCCGGGCAATGGGATTAAGTGACTCGCTCAGGGTCACACAGCTAGGAAGTGTCTGAGGCCACATCCGAACCCAGGACCTCCTGCCTCTGGGTCTGGCGCTCTAGAACCAACCTGTTGCCCCTGGAACAACTTCTTCTTCTTTTTTTTTAATGTTTTGATATCATTTTAATAGAATTGGCTTTCTAATCGAAAGAATCTGCCATCATTTGTATTTTATTTCAGGCATTTGAAAAGGTTGAAAAGGAGTCCTGAGCGGGGCTCCAGGGGTGTCAGCAGGCTGCTAAAGGGGGTCAGGACCCAAAAGGGGACTAGTCACAGCGGCACCTGCTGAGCAGATGAGCTGCTTCTATTCTGGAGGCCCAGAGCAGGCACTTAATGAATTGTTTGTTTGAATGAATGAATGAATGAATGAATGAATGAATGAATGGATGGATGGATGGATGATGGCTACTGGAGCTCCACTTCCCTACACAGGTTGCTTTCTCACCCAAAAGCACAGGGAGGAAAGACTCTCCTATCCTCTGGGCAGGGACATGGGCTGCCATCATGGCTGCACTCCTGCAGGAATTCTGGGTCTGTCCATAGTCAGCAGGAGCCAGTGGCTACCTAGCTGGGAGGCCCCCTCAGGGTCACTGGCCCCCCCCCCATTTACAGATGAGAAAACTGAGGTTCAGCAAAGGGGAAGGACTTTTTGGCCATAGACAGTGTTAAGAGCTAGAGGCTTCCTTGAATTGACTGCCCTCGTTTTACAGATGAGAAACTGAGGCTTGGAGAAGGGAAGGGCTTTGGGTCCGGAGCAGCACGCCACAGAGATGGATGTGGGTGGCACCAGGATGTCCTTCTGTCCTGTGTCTGGGGAGGGGGCAGGCTGCCAGGCCACCTTCTGGGGGGATGTAGGGCAGCTTCCAGCCATCTCCCAGGGCTCGTTTCTGGCCCCAGGCTGGAAGGCTTGCGGAGCAGTAAACACCCAAATGTGGAGCAGGTGTGGGTGTCTCCCATCACCCCCCAAGGGAAGCCTCTCCAGGGTCCCATTGGCGGGTGTTGTGTGGAGGTAGTTACCATGGCACCAGAGTCTACCCAGAGCCTGACTGGTCCACAAAGACCCTCCCCCTCCCCGACTCCTTCTCCCCCACAAAGACGATGATGCTCAGAACTCCTCCAGGACTTGGGGAGCTGCTTCTCGGGCCTTGGCTCCCTCAGCAGCAAAGCGAGGAAGGAGATTGGCTGGATGGCCTTAGAGAGGGACCTCAGTGGTGGCGGGTTCCATGGCGAGTCACCATTTCCACAGGGTCCTCTCTGGGTGCCTCTTACGGCATACCCTGCGGGGTGGGTACTAATGGTCTTCTTATGACCATTTTACAGGCGAACAAGCAGACTTCTAAGGTGTCCCAGCTGCGAGCATCTGGCTGCATTTGAACATAAATCATCTTGCCTCCAAGTCTTTTTACCTCTCTTCCTCTTCTTTAAAACAAAACAAAACGATCCCCCTGCCAAAATAAAAACACCAAGGACAGATAGGTGGCTCAGTAGATAGAGTGCCAGGTCTGGGGTCAGAGGGTTCTGGGTTCAAATTTGACTTCACATTTACTAGGTATGTAGGGCAAGTCACTTAACAAGTCCAACTGACTGCCCCATACCCTTCTCTCTTAGAATTGTTACTAAGACAGAAGTAAGGGTTTAAAACATAAAATTAGGGATTAAAACAACAACAACAAGCCCCAAACCCCTTCCCTTCTATCTTAGAATCAATGATGATGACCTGGGTGCAAATCTGATCTTTTTTTCTCAAGCCTCAGTTTCCTCACCTGTAAAATAAAAACAACACCAGCACCTCTGGGGGTTATAGTGAACCTGTAAAGCACAGCAGAAATGGCAGCGGTTCCTTATGATTTCCCCGCCAAGCTCCCAGGAGCCCTTCCTCTCAGAGCTGGCCGAAAGGGGCAAGGAGGGAAAGGAAATGGAGATGGGAGCTTGTCGAGTATGGGGAGGCCTCAGGGAGAGAGGATACTCGCTTGGGAGCTGGGGTCAGCCCCACCCCCACACCTTGTTTTACAAGCAGAAGCCAAGAGGGAACTCTGGAGGCACTTCCTGTCCTAGCAGGGGCACGGGGGTAGCAGAGACCTGGGCAGTCTGACCTGGTCTCCTCTCTCCTGCATCTCGCCTCTTTAAAGGACGGGTTCAAGGGGCTATTGCTTGGGTGGCTGGCCAGCCGGGGCTCAAACCCCTGTCTTTAAGGGAGCAGGCTGGAGGATCTGGGAGACCATCACCAGAGAGTTCTGAGGCACTGCAGAGGCGGTCTAGCCCAACCTTCTCATTTTACAGGGGAGGAAACTGAGGTACAGCCGAATGTCTTACCCACATAGTGTGGTGAATACAGGATTTGAACCCAGGGCTTCTGACTCCAAATGCAGCACACTCTCCACCACACTTTGTCCAGGAGCTAAACATCCAGAATTTCTCTTTCCTCCCCTTCTGTCCTCCTTGGATGTCCCACAGGTGGTCTTGTTTTTACTTTTGCGTCCTTGACGTCTAGCCCAGTGCCTGGCACAGGGTCTGAGGAAATGGCCCGAGGCAGAGGGGATTCCCAAAGGCCGTGCCAGGCTCCTCCTGGGCACATGTGTCGAGATGTAGAGGGAGGGAGGGTTTGGATGAAGCAGGGTGAGGGAGGGCCCTTTCCAAAGGAAGCGACAGCAGCCCTGAGCTCTCCCGGCTTCCTGTCCCTCATTGTGCCCGCTCAGTGGGTCAGGAAGGAGGGAATGCTGGGGGCAGGCACCTAGGCACATCCTCAAGTGGGCATCCTCCTGCTCACCTCCTGGCACTCTCACCCCTTCTGCTGCCCTCTAAGTGCCAAGGGCCCACCCTGCGGGGTCTCGCCCTTCCCAGATGTGCCCCCCACACCCTCCGAAGTCAGTCTCCCCTTCCCTGGGTTCAAGTTGCTCTCAGCTGAGTGCTAGGAGAAAAGGCATCTGCATGTTGGTTCCAAGGTGGAAGAGCAGGAAAGGCTAAGCCACTGGGTTGAAGTGACTTGCCCAGGGTCACACTGCTAGGCAGTGTCTGAGGGCAGATTTGAGCTCAGGACCCCCATCCCCAGGCCTGGTTCTCCATCCCCTGCCCCCCTCGCTGCCCCCACACCAGGGGTGATTAATAAATGCTGATCGATTAAGAGGTCTGATGCAGAAAACCATCTCTACCCTCCTGGGGCTTCCCTTCCGCTGGAGGGGCAGGAAGGAACCAGCCCCTGTTAAGTGCCCCCTGAGGTGCCAGGCCCTGCGGGCACCAGCCCACAGCAGTGACCTCAGAGAGCTCCTGTTCTTCTTTTCCAGGCCCCGGCCTGACTGCTGCAAGAGATGGTGACGGCCTCGACCTGTGGCTGCCGCGGACCGTCCCTTCTTGAGCCTCTCGCTCGGCTCTGTTCATGGCATCACAGATGCTCAGTGCTGGCAGGAACTCGGGAGTCCATCCAGCCCCAACTCCCAGACCATGGAGGAATCCCTGCGCAGCTTCCCCGACAGATGGTCACCCAGGCTCCGCTTGGACACGGGCAGAAATCCTTCCCGAGGCGGGGAGCTCACTGCTCCGGAAATAACCCGGCCGTTTGGGACCGAGCCTGGCAGAGGCAGCTTGGCCCAGCCGAGCGGGCAGACAGCGGCTCTCAGGGCCAGCAGGAGGAGCCGGCTTTAGTCCTGGCTCTCATGCACACTTGCTGGGTGACCTCAGGCCAGTTCTGGGTCCCCTCCGTGCCCCAGACAGGAGCTCTCTACAGGAGGTGCTGCCCTGCCTTAGGAGGGCGGCTCCTCACCTGGGAGTTCCCTGGGCCAATGACCCGGGGCCAGCTCCCTTCCCTCCCTCCGTGGGCTTCTCAGGAAAGCCTTCCTTCCAGCCGAGGGAAAAGAGGGGAACATACCACCCCTCCCCAGCCCTGCTCAGAGGCAGACCTGTGGGCTTGGAGCCAGCAGAACTGGGGTTCCAAGCCAGTCTCAGAGACTTACTTGCTGGGAGACCTTGGGCAAGTCATTTCACTTCCTGGTTCCTTCCTCTATAAAATAGACCTGATGACAGCATCTGCCTACAGGGTTGTTCTGAAAACTTGTAGAGCTCTTTACGTGTTGTGCTATGGAAATGTCACCCCTTGTTATTAGATCCTACACAAAGAGCAGAAAGGGATCTTGGAGGCTCTCTGCTTCAGCCTGCTCATTACAGGAGGAGAAACTGAGGTTCAGACACTTGCCCAAGGCTAAAACTGTGAAGCCCCAGAGAGAACCCAGTATTCTAGATGGGATTTGACCAGAGCAGAGGACAAGAAGACTTCCCATGTCATGGACACTGAGCTTCAAATATGGTGGCAAAGACCAAGTTAGCTTTTGATTTCCTCTTATCTTTTGTTCTCTCTCTCTCTCTCACTCTCTCTCTCTCTCTTTCTCTCTCTCTCTCTCTTTCTCCCCCACTTCCTTCCTCCTTCCTTCCTTCCTTCTTTCCTTCCTTCCTTCCTTCCTTCCTTCCTTCCTTCCTTCCTTCCTATTTCCCTTATGGAACTGCCAGATGAAGATTAAACTAGAAAAGACCTCAAGAGGAATGAAAGGCTCCAGTGGTGGTGATACTGTTGTGGAGGCCTCTGCTGAGGCAGAAGAGGCCAGCGTCTCTAAAAAGACGGATGCGATGTGGCTTCATAGGGTGCTCTCTAGTGAGCTCAGACTTTAAAAGGACACGTATAAGAGGGGAGAAGCAGGGACTTGTAACCAAGTACAGATGCAGCCAGGTATAGAAATAGTCCTATAAGAATCCTGCAAGGATTGTCCTCAGAAGGTGAAAGGGAATGGGGAGGGGGTGGGGTAAGGAAAAGAAGTTCATAATGTAAAATTTTTGTCTGTTGAGGAGAAGCAAGAAAGGATCCTGGAATGCTAACAGTAACAGAGAGAAACTGAACCTCGTTTCACCTCCTGGACCTGCTTCGTTTTTTCCTCTATTGAAGAGAATGTTCTTCAGACTGAGGCTAGAATAGGAAGGATGAACAAGATGACCCACTGGAAGGCAGGGGTGGATAGAGGGCTGGACTTCAAGGCAGGGTAGCTCTGAATTCAAATCCTGCTTCAGACACTAGCTGGACCAATCAGACACTTCCCTGGGCCTCGGGTTCCTCATCTCTAAAATGAAAGGCTTTCACTAGACAGCTTCCAAGGTCCCTTCCAGCCCCCTCCAGCAATGAGGCTCCTGCGGGGGTCCTTGCGTAGAAGGAACTCCCTGTGAGGAAACTCCCTCTGCCAATACAGATTGGCACCGTCTCTGGGACTTGGCATCCGGGACAGTTGCCCTGGACCCTGAAAGAGAATGACCTGCCCAGGGTCACACAGCAATCCGGGGGCGTCACTGGCGTGAGCGAGGTCTTCCTCTCAGTCCAGGACCGCGACGGGTGAAACGACCTGCTCTGAATCCCGGGAGGAGACACTATGGGTGGCCTTAAACTGGAGAAGCATCGCCGGAGCCAGCAAAGCTCACAGTCCTGCCTGACTCTTCTAGACCCCAGTGCGGGGGTTTCCTCGGCAGAGACCCTTCAGTCGTTTGCTATTTCCTTCTCCGGCTCCTTTTACAGATGAAGAAATGGAGCCAAGTGGGGGAAGTGACTCGTCCAAGGTCACCTAGCTAGTAAGTGTCTGAAGTCGGTCCTTTACTGCTTCCCCAAACCAAAGCTTGCAGCTGCCGGTGCCAGAGTGGATGACTAAGTGGGGCTCGTGAGCCCCGGGAAGGGACTGGTTCTGATGCCTCTCGAGGATGGTTCTGGGTTCCGAAAGTCGTGTCTGGCCAGTCCTGGCAACCCGGGTGAATTTCAAGTAGGGACGGACCCTGTGTGAGAGCGTGTGTGGATACTGCGTGTATTTAGGTGCGTGTGCACACGTGTGAATGTATGTGTACATGTGTGTGCGTGTGCAAACATGGTCAGAGCTAGCCTGTGAACCCAGAGCCTCATCACCAGGTTGCCCGGAGGCTGATGAATTTTCCTCTTTTTAACCCTGCCCTTCCGTCCGAAGGGCAGCAAGGGCAAGGCGAGGGGGATAAAGTGACTGGGCCAGGGTCACACGGCCAGGAGCTACCAGAGGCTAGGCTTTAGGAGGCGCTGGTGGGCTTGAACCAGCCCCTGAAAACGCCAGAGGCTCTCCTTTCTCAAAGCCTCCCAGGGAGGCCCCGATAACCCTGGCTACTAGACTGGGAGGCCGAACCACTGGCCGGGGGGGCCTCGCTTCCTGATCGGGAGGGGACATGGAGGCAAGGAAGGGCCCTGCCCGGGAGACTTCGGCCGTCCCTGACCCCTCGGCCAGCCTCCTCGCTGGGGCAGAGCTGAAGAGGAAGAGCAGAGACTGCTGGGGGGACGGGATCCGGGAAATCTCCTCCCGAGCGCCATCGCCGGGGCCATCGCCGGGGCCATCCCCATTCTCCATCCCTCATTCCCCAAGCCCAGCTCCAACCCCATCCGCCTAAGGCCAGTCCCAGGCACTTCCCCGCCGTGTCTGGGCTCCGGCCCTCAGCCCTGACCACATCAGAGCGAAGGGCAGGGGACGGCCAGGCTGGTCCCGGGGAGCGCATCTCTCGGGAGTCTCCAGGGACGTCCCGCGTCGGGGCAAGTGGGGCGAGTTGAAGAGCGAGTATTAGAGGGCAGAGGGGAGCTGGAAACCTGCAGAACAGACACAAAGAAGGGGAAGAGAGGAAGGGGACATCCGGGGGGGCCCTGAAGTTCCCAGCATTCCATTCCTAGGAAACAAAATGATTTCCAGGAGATGCTACAACCTAGAGCAGAAACTCCCCCGTTGGAGCAGGACGCTTTCCGAAAAACGGGGGCCGACTTCCCTGAACGGATGCAGAGCGAAGCAAGCAGAACCAGGAGAACCAGGTTTGCAGTAACACCAATAATGTAGGTGTTACTACATTATACCCGGAAAGACTTAGCTGTTCTCAGCAATGCGCGATTCCAGCCAGCTCCAAGAGAGGAACAAAGCTCTCGGCGTCCAGAGCAAGAGCTGACCCGGGCTGACCGTTGGTCGAAGCTGCCCTTTTTTAACTTTCTTTTTCAAGATCGTGACTAACAGGCTCGATAATGGAGCTAGATAATCTGGAGCAAATGCTGGCCTTCTCAGGGAGGGAGAGCGGGAGAGGATTTGGAACTCACCATTTTTTAAAGATAATGTTTAGAATGTGGTTCGCGTGTCATTGAGAAAAATGGAAATGAATCTTCAATGTAAATAAAAGAAACCGATTCCTTCATTCCACCCGTCACTTCTCGAGCGCCTTCTCTGCTGAGAGGGGCTCAACAGAAACCTCTCCAAGACCCCCCCCCAGTCACAGGGTTAGAGTAGGGGAATCTAGGGGTGCTCAGGAGGAGCGCTGAGCCCAGGATATCCCAGACATTGGAGCCTGGATGATGCAGGAACAGGACAGGGCTAGTGCGAATGAGAGCTTTGTCACCTGTCTTAGGGGCCAAACTTCCTGGGGAAAGCCAGGAGGAGTCGCCTGGCCCCTGGAGCCTCATCAGTGGGCGAGGAGAGTTTGCCACGGGACGGCTCAGGGGACTCGGGTTGGAAGAAGCCTTCGCCCTGGGCTTGGAAGGGAGCGAAGGATGCTAAGCCTCCAAAGGGAGGAACGAGTGGATTCCAGGCACCAGGCACAGCCAATGCAAAGAGATGGTGGTGGGAAAGGACAGGTTGGGTTTGTAAAGCCCAGAAGCCACTTTGGCTAAGACCCTTGATTGCAGGAAGGGGAGGGATGGGAGGGACAGGTAATTAGTCTAGAAAGGTAGGTTGGAGCCACATTAGGGAGGTCTCTAAGGGCCAACCAGAGGAGTTTGGAATTTATCCTGGAAGGATTAAGGTATTAAGGTCACTAGTCTGATGTTCTGAAATTCTTTTCCAAGTGCCACCATTTCTGCTTGCTCCCTGGACAGTCCAGAGTAGCTTCTGGAGCCCGAGGTCTTGGGTTCAAAGTCTGGCTTTCCCGCTAATTAGCTGGGTAACTTTGGGAGAGTGGCTCACCCTCTCTAAGCCTCTTCTAAAAAATGAAGGCATTGGAGTGAACGTTCTTTAAGGTGGCCATTTAGGATCCTGAAATTCCTTTCTCTCCGAGCCTTAGTTTCCCCCTTTCTAAAATAAGGTGACTGGACTAAAGTGCTCCCAGGTCACTTCCAGCCCTTAATCTGGGATCCCAAAGTCCTTCTGCCCCTTTGGGCCCCTTGGATGAGGCGACCACGAAGGGCCTTCAGAGTCGTCCCGGATCCTAAAGCACCCCCTCCCCCTTGCTGGGCCTCAGTTTCCCCCTGTAAAATGAAGAGGTTCAACGAGGTGACCTCTGAGGTCCCGCCCAGCCATGCCCCTCTCGTCCTCCAGCCCCCACACGCGTGTCCGTCTCATCTCCGTGTTCAAGCTCAGGACACAAGCCAGGGACAGGGCAGTTTCCTGGCTGCTGCGATGCCCAGCGGCCGGCCTGCTCCCAGGGCACCGGATGTGCCTACGTGATTGCGCAGACAGTGCCGCCTGCCTTCCTCCCAGGCTCCCCAGCCACAAGATGTCCTCCTGGGCCAGGCAGGAAGCTGCCCTGATAAAGCGCCAGGACGTTGCCAAGGCCGTGTGGCCTCATGCAACAAGCACGACTCCCGGCTCCCTGCAAGCCGTCCCTCCGTCTGCCGGGCTGCTGCGGCTTCCGGAGAGAAGCGGGCACAAGGGCCCTGGACCAGTCCCTGCCCCTCTGGCCCCCTGCTGCCCAGGCTAGGGTAGGAGCCTGGGCGGGGGCCTTCTGAGACACCTGGCAGGATGCTAAGCCCCGAGGGCAGAGGCTGGGGACCACGCGGAGGATGGAGCTGAGCCTCCCAACAACGGGGGACATGGGTGCTCTTCTGATCCCATTTTACAGGGGAGAAAACAGAGTTTAAGTGGCTTGCCCGGCGTCACACACTAGAGAGTGGCTGAGGCGGGACTTGAACCAGGGTCTTCCTGGCTCCACACAGAGCCCCCATCCCCTACCCCATGGGCCGATGGGCCGATGCGGAGACCTGAGGAACATCCGCCTTCAAGTCTTTCTTCTTACACGGGGGAGAACCTGGGCAGAGGAGAGGAGGCTCGTCTGGAGCCTGAGACTTGAACCCAGGGCCTCAGACTCCCCATCCAGGGTCTCGCCCCAAGAGCAAGGACGGGCTCTCTCCTTCTCCCCAGGCAGGGGATGCGGCTCTCAGGGCCAGAGGGGGTCCTTTGGGTGCTGACAAGGGCCGGGGCCGGGCGCTGGAGGTGGCTGGGCTGTCGGGAGCTTTTCCACGGATCAGGCCGGCCGCAGCTTCAGAGAGAAGGCTGGGGAGGGAGGCTGAGCGCGGCCGAGCAGCTGAGGTCTCGGGGCTCCCCGGGGACACCCAGGGGTGGCCCAGATGTTTTCTCTTCTTCTCAGCTCAGGGCCTCCGCGGGAGGGAGGGAGGCGGAGTACAGGGGGATCCTGGGAGGCCGGGCAGAGCAGGGCAGGGAGGAGCCGGAGGCCCCTGGGAATGCCTCCTTTCTGCCTGCTTGGGGAGCCAGAGGGGGCCATCTGCTCCCCAGCGAGGAGGAAGCCCCGCTCCCTGCCACAGGCGGGCCAGCCAGGGCGGGGGACAGGTCCCTGCAAGCCGCTGCGCAGAACTGGTTCTGTCTGCAGCCCTCCAGTGGGGAGGCCCCCCCGCGGCCCGAGGAAAGAGGGAGGCCCGGGAGCCCCGAACTAGTCAGGGGGCCGGAGGGGGGCCCTGGGCAAGTGAGGGAGCCAGAGGGGGGCCCTGGGCAAGTGAGGGGTCCAAGAAGAAGACTCTGGGTGAGTGAGGGGGCCACAGGGGGCCCTGGACAAGCCGAGGCCAGGGAGGGAGTCCTGGCTACGTGAGGGAATTAGGGGAGCGGCTGTCCGGGCGCCCCAGGGTGGCGGAGGGTCAGCAGCAGCCTTAAGCCCGGGTCGTCGGGCCCCCAACCCCGGCGGTCCTGCTCCTTTGGCTCCAGGAGAGCATTTCCTCTTCGCGGAGGGCCAGCCAGGCCTGAGGCCTCCGTCGTGTCCCCATTTCCCAGCCGAGGAGGCTCCCGGATGGCCGGGCTGCGATGGCTGCTCGGGAGTCCCAGCAGCATTTCTGCGTCTCTCGTGGGTGTGCAGAGCTTTCTGGGGGTGCCGGGTCTGGGGGGGCCTCACAGGGCAGACAGGCCCGAGCCCTGCAGTGGGGGTCGCCCAGGGCGCTACCCACAGCCCCGCACGGCCCCCCCTCGGCGGATGCTCTCTCGGCCCTGGGCCGATCCCGGGCATTTCCTGGGTGAGTCGCGGCCCTTGGAGCGACGGCCAGCCCTGGAGGACTCTGTTTCCCTCCTAAAGGGGAGGGTCGGACCAGGGGACCCCGCGTGCCCCCGGAGCCTCAGTTTCCCCCCAGGAGATGGCGGTTCCCAGCCAACCTTCAGACCAAAGGGCCGAGCCGGCTCCCCGCTGGATTCCCTGCAGCTCAGGGACCCTGACGGGGTCCTCCTGGGGGCCTCGGGGGGGTTTGGGGGGGCCCGGCCGAGCCGTTTCCTACCACCGAGGCGGATCGGTCCAAAGGGAGGCAGAGACCCGGGATCAGACGGGACCGAGGCCTGGAGCCGGGGGGACCCCCGAGCCCATCCAGGCCAACCCCCTCTTGTTTTACAGATGGGGAAACTGAGGCGAGCGACAGGCAGTCTGGGAATGGCGGAGCTGGTGTCTGGGCCCAAATCCTCTGAACCCAAACCCAGGCCCCTGCCCGAGGCACCAGATTCAGTCCAAAGAGCAAAGGATTGGTTCTGGGTTCAAGTCTGAGCTCTGCTCCCTGTAAGCTGTGGGATCCCGCCTGGAGGCCTTTCAGGGCCCCATTCTGCAGAGGAGAGAGTGGCTGAGGGTGGAAATCCTGGAAGGCTTCAAGGATGAGGTGTCACCTAAGGCCCAGAATGTCCTCCACTCTCACAGGATGGAAACATGTCAATGGGGAGGGCCAAGGAGTAGAGAAAGTACCTTCCAGGCGTGGAGGCCAGAGTGGAGGGGCCGAAGGCGGAGCTGAGGCAGGCCCTGTTCCATGTGGCCTCTGGAAGGAACCAGCATGGAGGGAAGAGGCAAAGGAGGAGGCAGGTTTGGCTCAGGAGCCACCTTCTCCAGGAAGTCTTCCCTGATTTCTCCTGCCCTCCAGGGGTCAGAGCTCCCTCCCTGGCCCAGACAGTGAGTAATGACTCACCTGTCCCTCCCGGCTTCTCCAAGGTGGAGCCCAGCACACAGAAGGCACTTAATAAGTGCTTGTTGAATTCAGCCAAAGGAGCCAGAAAATAAAGGCAGGTCCTGCCCCCAGGAGGGGAAAACCTGGACCCGGAGCAGCCCCCGAGGAAACGCCACTGTCCTCCTCCTCGAGACGGGCAGGCAAGGTCTCGCACCCAGCACTCAGAAGCTCCTTTGCCCCTTCCTTCCTCCCCTGCTCTCCTCTCTCTCCTCTCCTCTCTCTCTGTCTGTCTGTCTCTGTCTGTCTGTCTGTCTGTCTCTCTCTCTCTGTCTCTCTGTCTCTCTCTCTGTCTGTCTCTGTCTCTCTCTGTCTCTCTCTCTCTCTGTCTCTCTGTCTCTCTCTCTCTCTCTCTGTCTCTCTCTGTCTCCCTCTCTCTCTCTCTGTCTCTCTCTCTGTCTCTCTCTGTCTCTCTCTGTCTGTCTGTCTCTCTGTCTCTCTCTCCCCCCCTCCCTCCCCCGCTTCTCCACTCACAAACAGAACCCTACAATGGCCAGCAGGGGGCGCGTCAGCACCGAGGAATCTCTCCATCCTCGGGGCTGCTCGTCCTCCGCCTCCCTCCCTCCATCACCCTCCATCAGGGCTCCCTTTCTTCCGGAGGTCCCGAGATCTGCCCGCAGGGGGGCGGGGGCTCCCCCCATCTTCAGGGTCTCCCCGGGGGGCGTCTCTCCCCAGCTCTGTCCCCCTCCTGCGTCCTCTCCGGGTGGGAGATCAGGGCTGAGAGCCAGAAGGGACCCCAGCAGGCAGCTACGCCAAACCACAGACTTGACAGAAAAGGAAACTGAGGCCCAGGGAGGTCCGAAGGATCGCGGCATCTTGGGTTTAGGCCCAGAAGGGACCTCAGAGTCTCCCGTCCAGCCCCGCCAGGTTCCTGGAGGGAGCTGAGGAGGCCGGCCGGGCCGACGGGTGGGCAGAAGTGACCGGCCCGAGGTCTCGGGGTCTTGAGTGTCAGAGGCAGGATTCGAACTCTGGTCCTGTGACTTCAGCAGCGCCAGGTCTGGGCCGGAGACCTTCCTGGGCCCCGAGGCGGGCGGCAGCAGAGATCTCGCCGGCCCTTTTCCTCCCTCCCTTCCTAGAGGCAGACGGGGAGAAAGAAGGAAGGTTCGATTCTGCCGGACGGAGCCCCTCCTGGGCCTCCATGCGGGGGCTGCAGGGGCCTCGCTGGGGACGGGGAGCCAGAGCGGGTCGGCAGTGGCCCCCCACTCGGAGGAGGAAGGCGGACCCCAAGGAGGGCCTTGCCGAGGCGGGCTTTGGCCGGAGCTCTTCCTGGGAGGAAGACGAGGGAGGAGGCGAAGGAGGCCGAGCAGAGGCCAGACTGAGGCCGGGACAGCGTTAGAAGGAGAGACAACCCGGGGGCGGCCGCTGGGGTCTGGAATGGATGAAACGCAGGCTCTGGGAGGACTTGGGTTCAAATCCTGATTTCAGGGCAGCTGGGTGGCGCAGTGGTGAGAGAGCCAGGCCTGGAGATGGGAGGTTCTGGGTTCAAATCTGACCCCAGACACGTCCTAACTGGGTGACCTCGACCTTCCCTCTCTTCTGCCCCAGAACCATACGGGGTTGATTCTAAGACGGGAGGGAAAGGGTTCAATGTAGCTCTATAAACCGGGAGACCCTGGCCAAGTCACCTAGCCCCGAGGCCTCGTCTCCGAGCTGGTTTTTCCTGGCCATTCCTGGCTGGTCTTTACATTTCCATCTTGGCTGGGCAGTTCGTCGTGAGGCCCTTCAAGCTCTCTGAGAGGGAGAAAAGCGCCTGGACGGTCCGGCGGACACTCACTGCTGTGTGTCTTTGGGCAGATGTTCTCCCTCTCTGGGCGAGGCGGCTCCCGTCTATGCCCACCGCAGGGCCAAGATGGAGAAGGAAGAACGTCTGAAGGAGGGTCCGAGGGCCCGGCCTAGACCCTGGGAACAGAGAGGGGGGCCCCAGGGCCGGCTCTGATGGGCCAAGGAAACCAGGGAGGCTCAGGAGGAAGGTCTGGCTTGGGCCTTCCCAGGGGGGTCCCCCCATGGAGCAGAGCCCCCCAAAAGGCGGTGGGTCCCCCCTTGGCCACCAGGAATGCAGCAGAGCCCCCCTCCAAGGTCTCTTCTCCCCTTGGGCCTGGGGGGGGCCATAGTGCTGGGGCAAGAACAAGGCAGATTCTCACGGGGCAGCAGAGGGGCGGTTAAGGGGGGCTGCGGCCCCAAGGCCCCCCCAAAACTCCTCAAGGCCCATCAACCCCTCGAGTCCCTGAGCTGAGGCCTGAACCCTTTTAATTCCCCAGGAGAGGCCGAGATATCCTGGTCTGAGGCGGTGGTCGGACTGCCCAGTGGTCAAGCTCTCTGGCCTTTCTCCTCCTCCTCCCCGGCTCTCCCCCGCCCCGGGGACCCAAGGGTGCAGCTGGGGTCTGTGGGGCCCCGACAGTTAGAGGGAGGAAAGGAGGCGCCTCTGCCCGAACAGGAACTGAGTTCTGGAGCCTGGGCCCCCCACCTGGGCCCCCTCCCCCTGGGGAAAGGCGGGGAAGCCCCTCCCCCAGCCCAGATGGCAGGGGAAGGAGGAGGGTCCTGAGGGGCCCCGGCTCTGGTTACAGGGAGGGGCCGGGACAGATGTGAGCCCGGAGGGGCCCCCAGCCAGGCGGCCTCCAATCAGGGAGGGCCTCTGCCTTTGAATCTGCTGGGGGGGGCCTGCGCTCCCTCTTTGTTCCCAGGTGCCTTCCCCTCCCCACCCCCAGCCTCCACGACCAAGGCAGGCTGCCTAGCTGGGACAAGGTGCCCAGGATGGAGCCCTGGGGGCCGCCCCCTGGGGGCAGGGAGGGAGGGGTGCTGCCCCGGCCGCCCCCCAGGCCCTCCCAGGACCCCAAACCCCGGCAGGAAGGCTGGGGGGGTCCCAAGAGGAGACGTCGGGTCAGGCCTTGTCTGTTGGCCTCCTTGGGAGGGGGGGCGGCCCAATGGCCTTGGAGACCCCTCCTGGCCCCGGGCCTCCATGTCCTCCTCGGTGTCCTCCTCCGTGAAAGGAGGGCCCCCGAGGCCCGGTCCTGCCAGGCTCTGGAGGGCCTTGTGGGGGTCAGGCCTGCCCCTCGGGCCGGCCTCTGCCCATGTGGCACGTCCTGCCTCTTCTCTTGTCTGGCCTCTGGAGGCAGCACCTTCCCTCCTGGCACCCCCTCGGTTGGGCGAGGCTGGTCTGGGGGCTCGTCCCGACAGACGGAGCCTGGGCAGGATGGACTGAGGGACAGATGGCCTTTGGGGGCTCCGAACAGCACCTCCTGCCCCCCGCGCTGGCGCTCCCTCGTCCCGCCCGCCTCTCGGTGTCTCTGCTGGGCTTTCTCGGCGAGGATGCCGCGAGGTCGGCCGTCGCCTCCCCAACCCGCTGTCTAGAGGAGGAGACTCGGGCAAACCGGGGCAGTGACTGGCCCAGGGTCACCCGGCCAAGAGTCCGAGGCTGGACTCTCCCTGACGCCCCGTCCGGCGCTCTTTTCCAGGCTCCAGAGAAACGGACGAGTCCGGACAGCCACAGGGAGGGCGCCGGCACCCGCCGTGCTCTATTGGCGCCCGAGAAAGCCCCGTCCGTCCGCCTCGCCCTCGTTCCGGCTGTGGTGGGTGGCCGGACACCGGGAGGCTTTGGCTGGCGGCAGAGCCGGAGGGAGGCGGGAAAAGGAGGCCGAGCTGGGGGGCCCTGAGGAGGGGTCGGAGAAGTCCAGCGGGGCTCGCCTGGATGCCGAAGGGTCTGGCTGGAGTGCGGCCGCTGACCCGTACTGCCCGCAAGGCCAGTCCTTGAGCCCCGAGGCCGCCCGCTGAGCCAGAAGGTGCTGCCCTACCCTGACGGGACCCTCCAGGGAGGCACAGACCAGGGCCCCTCCTCACGGCCCCTCCTCACGGCCCCTCCTCACGGCCCCTCCTCACAGACCGGGGCGCTCTCCGCCCGGCCTTCTGCCAGGGATGCAGCGGCTGCCATCGAGGCAGAGCCCGGGCTCGGCCGCCTCCTTCTCCAGGCTCACGGCTCCGGCACCGTTTTCCACCTCTTGAGCCGATTCTTCGTGTCGGGGTCGCTGCCCCCCACGGCTCCTGGCTTGAACCCGGGTCCGAGGGAATGACATTTTCTGCCGCTTAGTGTCAGCGCGGAAGGGCCGCCCCGGCGGGTGCCCGAGGAGCCTGTCTGTTGCTCCAGCTTTGAGACTGGCGCCGAGGGAGGGGGACCGGCCGAACCCCAGGGCCGCCCCGAGCCCCAGCGTCGTCCCGCTGCTTGGCCTTCCCCCCCCCCCGGGTCTCAGCGCTGGGGTTCGGGGGTGCGGCAGGGACTGTCTCCCGTTTATTCACCGCATCCCCAGCCCTCGGCACGGCCCGGCCCAGCGGAGGCACTTAATAAAGGTTTATTGGATTGCTTGGATGGGCTCCTTCCTCCTCCTGAGGCCGGGCAGGGGGGAGCTCTGGGAGGCCAGGAGGAAGGGGATGGGGCCCTCGAGGGCCGCCGGCACCCCTCAGAGATTCCGGGCTCCAGCCTGCCTGGGCCCCCCCGAAGGGCCTCCTCCAGCCCAAGCCTGAGACCAAGAGCGGCCTTGCCCTCACACAGCTCCCGACTGGCCGGGCGGACCTCCACAGTATTCATCCCTTCCTCCCTCCCTCCCAGGCCAGGCCTGGCACCCTCCTGTCTGTCTCCTCCAGTCCGGCCTCTCCTCTGGGCCCAGAGAAGGCTTAAGGAAATACTCCAGGTTTGGGGCCAGGAGGGGGCGTCAGCTTCGGGGAGGCCCCTGAATGTCCGCCCTTTGGGCCTTGTGAGGAGGCTCAGTGAGCTCCCTGGGGGAAGCTGCCTTGGGGGCGAGGCGAGCCCTCTGGAGAGGCAGATGGGGAAGTCTGGGGCCCCCCAGACCCCGGGGCTGCCCTTCAGTAGGTCCTAAAGGAGGAGCCTTTGTGAGAGGCGCTTCCAGGCATTCCTGATGAGAAGGCCAGCGCGAGGCAGAACATGAAAGACAAACACGGGCACCAAGAGAAACCTGTGAAAATGGCAGTGTGTGAAGGGCCTCCGGAGAGGCCGGGAGCCCCGTGGCCTCGCTCTCCCTCCCCCAGTGCCCGTCACCCACAGATCTGAGTCTTCACGGACGCCGGAGCCGCCTTTTCTTTTTGACCTTTACATTCCGGTCCAGTAATGATCCTGAGATGGAAGGGGGAGGGGGAGGCAAAGAGGATTAAGTGACTTGCCCAGGGTCTCCCAGCTAGGAAGTGCCAGAGGCAGGCGTGAACCCAGGACCTCGGAGGGACGCTGCCCCGCTAGTAACCCGCTCACTGACACTTCTTCGGTCCGGCTCCCCTGCTGGCTAAGTGCTCGCCCAGCTGTGCCAGCGCCCCGCCGCTGCTTTCTTGGTACTTCCAGGGATCTTTTGGAAGGGGCTGGGGCCGGGGCCGGGGCCGGGGCCGGGGCTGGGGCTGGTCCTGAGAGGTCATCGGCCAGGGGACTTCAGGTGAGGAAACTCCCTTCGCCGGTGCGGTTCAGCCCCTCCTCCGCAGCTTAGAGAGACATGGAAAAACTAGCCCAGAATCACAAGCCCAGGAGGGGTCCGAGGCTGGGCTTGACTCGGGTCTTCTTGACACGAAGGTCGTCCCTTCCTCCTTCCTGTTCCCAAGAATAGAATGGAGTTTCTTGGCCGTGGCTAAGGTTGGGGGCCCTCTTCTTGCTCTAAAACGAGGGGCGCAGAAAGACAATGGATCCCCCCAACACACGCACCCCCAAGGCCTGTTGGGAGAAAATCAGAGGGAGAGAACAAAAGCAAACCCCCCTTCCAGCCTAGGCCTAACTTAAGGAACTCTTGGGAAGGAGGAAGGCCAGATTTCTCCCACCCTTGGGGATAGGAGATGGCCTTGTCCTGTCCAGCAGGAAGGGGGGTTTGGCCAAGGGGAGACCCCATAAAAGCAGGAGGGCATGACAGGAAACTAGCCCAGAAAGAGAGGGCGAAGCTAGGCTGTGCAGGGCCTCCCGGGGCACCACACCAAAGAGTATGTTTGGTCCTGAAGGCCATAGGGAGCCATGGATGTTTCTGGAGCAGCAGAGGGACTTCTGTTTTAAGCCTAGCGGAGTGAGTTTGGTAAGAGAATGCGGGCTGTCTTGCCTGGTGCCTTCAATCTTTCTCCAGCGCCATTAGCCGGGGTGGGGCTGGCAGGAAAGCAGGTTGGATCACATCTGGGGAATTCCGCAGCCCTTTCTATTTTGGAATTTTTCATTTTATTTTTGTGGCTACCTTTCAGTTTTGCCTCCCACTCAGGAAGAAAAATAGGGTCCCGTCTGAGCGGCCCCCCCAGAACAAAGACTGGCGAGGGGGGAGGGGGGGAGGGGCCCGTCCCACCCGATGGCTCTGCGTCTGTAAATACGGGCACTTCCCCGTCTGCGGCCTGGGGAGGGGGTGGATTTTGTCGGCCCTTCTCTGGGGGCTCCGGGAGGCTCGCAGCTGGCCCGAGCCGGCCTGGGCTGCCCACACCCACGGGTCGTCCCTGTTCTTAGCAGGAATCTTTTCTGGCCACGAGCCAGGCCACGAGAGGACGACGAAGCCTCCGTCTCCAAAGAACTGAAATTCAGGAGCCCAAAGGCTGGGGGAAGGGGCCGGGCCGGAGCGGGGCCCGGGAAGAGCACGTGGCCGAGGGTGACCGGGCAGAAGAGGCCGTGATCGGCGGGGAGGCGGGCTGGCCCGCGGCGTGCCAAAGGCAGCTCGTCTCTGAGCCAGAAAAGGCTCTGGCCGAGGCCCCAGCCAGCGGGGAGACGCTCCGGGGAGGCCTCGTGGAAGGGAGCCTCAATTGGAGCCGGGCAGGGCCAAGCGGTCGTCCGGTCTGGCCCCTCCCTTCAGAGAGGGGCAAACTGAGCTCCAGGGAGGGCCGCAGGACAGTCTTGGGTCGGGGGCTGGGCAGGACCTGTGAGGCCGCCGCCTCCCCGGGGAGCTCAGAGCGCGGGCCCACAGGGAATATGGCGGGCCTGGAGACGGGAGGTCCCGGGTTCCAATCTGGCCTCAGACGCTTCCTAGCTGGGTGACCTTGGACAAGTCACTGGACCCCCAGGGCCGGGCCCTTCCCGCTCTTCTGCCTCGGCGCCAGTCCACGGCATTGACCGGAAGGGAGAGAGGAAGCGGGAGGGCCGAGGGGACGAGGCCGGGACTTCTCTGCGCCTCGAGCCTGCTTCCGGAGGGCCTCGGACCTGAGCTCAGCTTTCAAGCCGTGCCCCCAGCCAGAGGCTCGGGTTCCTGGAGCGAATCTGGCCTGAACCCGACACCGAAACAAATCCCCGGCTCTTATCTGCTCGGGGCTGAGCCGGCGTGTTCTGGGGACGGGCGGGCGAGCGCGCCCAGACCACTTTGTGTCCAGGGGCGGCTTCGGGGGGGGGGGAGACTGGGCCCCCCTCCCGGCTCAGCCCTGGTGGGAAGGACCACGAAGGACCGGCCGCTGCCTGGAGGTCTGCTCGTCCCGCCTAGTTCTGGGGGCCCCAGACTCAGCCTCAGGCCTCGGAGGCCAGCGGCCGAGAGCTCGTCTATCCGACACCATGCTGGCTGCCCCTGACTAGGCCTCCCAAAATGACCTTCGAGGCGCCCAGCCCGGAGCCCGGCCCGGAGCCCGGCAGTCTGGAGAACGGAAGGCCGAGGCCCGTCTCCCCGGTCCCAGGAGGGACGAGTGAGGCCCCCCTTCCTCTCCCAGAGACCTTCCCGGAAAGGCACCACTCGCTGGGTGGGTTGGAAGCCCACCTGGGGGGCCCCCAGAATTCTGTGAAAGGACGTCTCCCACCTTCACTGGACCCTCCTAATGGCCGGGGGCTCCCCAACTCCTACCTGGGACTGCTCAGCCGTTTCTCATCTACATCCGGCTCTTCGTGCCTCCATTTGGGATTTTCTTGGCAAAGATTCTAGAGAGCTTGGCCGGGGCCTTCTTCAGCTCATTGAACAGATGAGGAAACTGAGGCAAACAGGGCGAAGTGACCCAAAATCTTGGCGCCAGCCCTTCCCCCGAATGAACAAAGCGCCTCCCTTCTGAAGTTCTGGCGGGCTCGACCCACCGACCCGTTCCCATCACCGGGTGGGTCTCCAGGTCAACGGAACCGCAGAAGGAGACGACCTCGGAGGCTCCTCCTCGCTTTCGCCTGCGATGCTCGGACCCGGGGCAGGCGGGAATGGGCCAGACGAGCTGAGACGCCATGACTTTGCCCCCCCCTTCCCCTTAGGCGTAGGAGCGATTGCAGAAGTTTTAGTGGAGACCTTCCCCCCCCCCCTTTCTAACCCCCCCCAGCTTCCATC